>NW_024423786.1:32152383-32243398 GCF_017311325.1 Ursus maritimus
CTACCAAATAAGGTAAATTTCGATGCACTTCAGGGCTTTGTCCCAAAACGGCCTTCGAGTCATACCAAACCCCAGTTCCAGGCTGCCAACAGGGCAGGCCAAACAGTCAACAAAGGCCATTTCCCAAGAGACCCCCTCCCTCCAGGAAGTTGGGACAATGACAAAGCCATATGTCACATGGGCTGCATATCTATCATTTCCAGAAATTTGGGGTGTGTTCAGCATGGGCACCAAGGCACCTCAGAGAGAGTTATCCCCTCCAAACCCATCGCCCACCCAAATTCCAGACCAAGCCCAGTCACTCCACAAATGCTGAGACATGTGTGAGAGCCCAAATACTACTTGCTTTGTCTCATTACTTAAGAAAAATAAAAATTTAAAAAGACATTTAGAGCTATATTATTAAATGGAGGAAAGACCACTAGAGAAATAAAAGATCTTCCTACTTTTTAAAAGCAAGAGCTTTGGTGCGCCTGGGTGGCTCAGTGGGTTAAGCATCCGACTCCTGATTTCAGCTCAGGTCTTGATCTCAGGGTCACGAGAATGAGCCCTTCGGCAGGTTCCGTGCTCAGCAGGGAGTCTGCTTGAGATTCTCTCTCCCTCTGCCTCCGTCCCCCCCACTCACAAGTGTGCACACGTGAGCACGAGCACACGCTCTCTCTCTCAAAATATATAAATAAAATCTTTAAAAATAAATAAAAGCAGGAGCTTCTCCTGTTTAGCTAGAATATGGGGCAATAAAGTAATTTAGGAAATTTAATTTTAAGTTCATGACCAAGTGCCTGTTCTGGGTCATGGCTGCCCTCCCCTGGGGCAGGAGAATGCTGGCAGGAAGGCAGGATGCACACTCACCTCGTGGGCCCAGGACCCTCACTTCCAGAGGGGCCAGGCCAGCCTTGCTGCTGTCCACTGTGAAAGACTGCAAGATGCGGGCTCGGACACCAGAGCCCAGCCCGGGGCCAGCAACCTTGACCTTGCTAGGGTCGACGACATCCTTCACAGGGACTCTGAAGGGGCTGCCTGGAAAAGAAGTCACAGGATTCTGAGCAC
Source organism: Ursus maritimus (assembly GCF_017311325.1). Taxonomy (NCBI): domain Eukaryota; kingdom Metazoa; phylum Chordata; class Mammalia; order Carnivora; family Ursidae; genus Ursus; species Ursus maritimus. Next base: position 32,153,434 of record NW_024423786.1, read on the forward strand.
AGCTCACCTAGCGACAGGTGACCTGCCGTGTGCACACCCAGGGGACCTCAGTCAGGGCCTCCTGTCTTGCTGTGCGTGCTCCCACGTGCACCCACCACGTGCAGGCATTGTGCCACATGCTGGGCCCAGAGTGCTACATGGCCCTGTAGGGACCCGAGTGCAGGAGAGGGGTAAGGCATTCAAGCAGCTATGATGCCACACGTAACAGATGCTGGGGCGTGTACAAGGCACGTAGAAGACAACGAATCTGGTCTTCAGGAGGCCAGAGGAAGCTTTTCAGGGACAGCTGAGCTGAGACAAGAGAGTGAGCCGACAGCACCTAGGGAAGCAGATGGAAAGGGGTTTCAAGCACAGTGATGGGCACGTGCAGAGGCCTGGAGGTGAGGGAGAAGACAGGCTGTTGAAGACGCTGAAGGAGGATGCTGAGGGGTGGAAGGAAGGAGTGCAGAGGGCTGTGGAGGTAGGGAGGCCTTCCAGTCCATAGCTAATATCCTCTCCACAAACGGCTCCTGAGGGCTTCCTGGAGTCCTCCCCCTACAACATAGCCCGCACCTTCCCACTACGAATGGCCTACTTGGTTCCCTGGCCATTGGGTGAAGCTTTGCTTTCTCCCTGTCAGCTGTGGTCCTCCTACATGGCTGACTCCATAGGTGACACTGGGGGCCTCTGACCCTTTGAAGGTATTGGTTTTAAAGACCAAGGAAACAGGGGCACCTGGGTGGCTCAGTCGGTTAAGCATCTGCCTTTGGCTTAGGTCATGATCCCAGAGTCCTGGAGTCAAGTCCTGCCCTGGGCTCGCTGCTCTGCAGGGAGTTTGCTGCTCCCTCTCTCTGTGTGCCCGCTCTCTCTCTCTCAAATAAATAAATAAAATCTTAAAAAAAAAAAACAAAAAACACCAAGGAAACAGAAAATGCTGTGTGATCAGGATTTGCAAGAGAAGCACTAAAGAGAAAAACTAGGGCTGAGCCAGGGTCCCTCAAGGGATTCTCCCACCAACGGGCACGAAGTAAGACCTCCGCAGAGGTGAGCCAGAAACAGGAGCCCCAGTGTCCCTGGCATTATGCCTCCTCGGGCTACCAAGTCCATCGCCAAGGGGCGACATGCATCTCTTGCTGTGTGCAGGGGTCCTCGTGCTCCCAAGGAGGCTGGCAAAATTCATGACTTCTAACTGCTACACAAACTCAGGTGTCTTCTGCTTTGCATTCCCCAAAATTGATCTGTTGTAGAATACGGCAGTAAATTAAAACAGCACACAGAGAACAGAGGCCTTGGCGTTGTAACGGTAGCTGGGTGCAACGGCATCCAGTTTTTCGGCAGACAGAAGTAAATGGTTGACCCTGGCAAAGACAAACACCAGCCTCCACAAAAGGAGCTTCGTTTCACAGAGAAACAGTTGAGAATTTCAGTGTCAGCAGGTGATGGCGATGGACTACCTCCGAGGCCAATCTCCAAGTCAGAGCTCCCCCTGGAAGGCGTCTGAACTTAGCATGAGAGCAGCCAAGAACTAACACGATAACTGCAGACCTAAGGTGGCAGATACTGCGCGTTCCCTGCCACCCCGTCCCGTGCCCCAGACAGACATCAAAAACCAACCACAGCAGCACTTCCTCCTGATGCACTTTTCCCAGGGGATCCACTTGATCTAAAAGCCACCACCAGCCGACCACAGCTGGCCCGCCAGAGGAAACCAACATGCCACAGCGGGGAGGACAGCATACCTTGTCAAAAATAACCCTACTAGGGCTTTGCACCAGAAACACTGGACTAATGTTGAACCAACGAAAATTCCCGTGAAAGCAAATGAGAAGCCAGCAGCTTGCCAAATGTTTCATAGCAACACCTCACGAGTTACCTTACTAAGAAGCCCATCGCTAAGACAACCGACCAACACTTCACTAAATAACTCTGCCTGGGGAAGGGCCTGGGACCTGGGACAAGCTGCCAGCTGGCTCTGAGCAGCAACAGAGAATCTGAAACATAAGGATGTACCGCCTACCTCTGATGAGAAAACCCCAAATGGGTCTCTCTTTATTGTAATTCTCAAAGATGGCCATCTGCTTCATGCTCCTGAGTCAGCCACAGGGGCCCAAACCCTCACCCTCTTCTGCAAGGGAATTCCAAAGCTGAAAGCGTCAGCCAGACCTTCCCAATGAAGTCAGAACAGCATTGTTGTCTCCACGACCAGGAGAGGCTCTTCTCCACTGCACCTGCCTGCTTGGAGCCACCACATCATCTCCCTCTTCCCCCTGTGGAACTGCCAAGCTCCCCCCAATACCCATGGCTCTGCCCTCTGTCACTGGGCCCTGTTCCTTCTTGGTGGCAGTAATCACGAGAAGTTGCATAAACACCAGACAGGAAGTTCCCGGAGCACAAGAGCTTTGACTATCTTGTCCATGGCTGAGTTCCCCTTGCCTTGGGCTGACAGGGACTTGAAAATCTACGATCAGCTGCAAAGACAAGTTGGAGGAGAAATTTACCAATTTAGTTTTTCTTAAACTTAAAGAAAGCCTTCAAAGAAAATCTAAGCCTTCATAAAATTAAGGCTTAAATGAATATCTGAATAGCATTAATTTGAGCTGGATGTCCGTGCTTTCTGACCAACGTGAGAGGAAGAGTGAGTCTATGAGCACATTTGCATGTAGTAAGGAGGAAATGTCTACAGATCCAGGAAAGTGTTTGGTCAATGCACACTCCAGCTTCTGGGAGTCAATCTAGAAACCCAAAAGCAAGCTCCTCAGGTCTGTTCCTTCCCCCTCAGGCTCATCCTGGCTTATGGCTTTCAGGGGAAGAATAACCCTGACCCATCCGAGGCTCTTCCTGCCCTGGGAGTCTTGGAGGGTGGGGTTCTGCCCTCTTTCTCACCATACCCAAGACAAGGCATAGGCTGACTTGGAGGCAGCCCCGAGGGTCCTTGTGTCCACAGTCATCTACCCATCTAGATGTGTGTTCAGTGGCAACTGTTTCATTAAATAAACAGAACCAGAACCCACGGAGATTCTAACCCCTGGAGCATGAAAGTTGGAGGGCCCTCTGCTACTTAACTCTCTATTTCTCCTTGTTTCAATCATCTACAGCAGTGGTTCTCAACTAGAGGTGATTCTGTCCCCAAGTGGACACCTGGCAATATCTAGAGACATTTTTGGTTGTCCTAAAATGAAGGGGGTGGTGGTGGAATGCTACTAAATACCTACAATGCATAGGACAACCCCCCTCCTCCAACAACAAAGAATTATCCCACCCAAAATATCAATGGTGCTGAGGATGACAAACCTTGATTTTGCTTTTGTTTTTTTAAAGATTTAATTTTTATGTAATCTCTACAGCCAGTGTGGGGCTTGAACGCACCACCCTGAGATTAAGAGTTGCGCACTCCACTGACTGAGCCAGCCAGGCGCCTGGTTTTACAGCAAGTGTATATATCACATTATGAAATAGAAAAGAAATTAATATATAAGAATTTGTGTTTGTGGGTCTCTTTCGGCTACCAGGACTGTCCATGAAAAGCAGAAAATAACACAACAGGTATCAGGTGAAGAAGAACCAACCAGAGAATAAAGTAGAGATTTTCACCTCTGGGGAAAAAAAAAAAAAATTCAGCTTTCCCTTAAATTAAGAACCGGATCCTCCAACATGTGAATGATTTCGACTCAAAATGCCAAGCCAGTGCGTTTTGCCAGGCTACCGGTCCTACTGGGCGTTGGGATATTCTTGGAGATGCAGCCATAAGGAAAGTTCTCCCTTTGCACCTACTGCAAATCTCAGACCCTCTTTCCCATTCAGAGACGAGCAAGACAACACCTGCTTTCATGCCAAATCCGTGTGTGATTCTTTGGGTAGCTTTCTGCGGGATCGCTTACCAGGGATGTGGGCTCCTCCGTATGTGATGTTAACGTCGTAGTCCCCTGGAGCGAAGGGGACGTACTCCGCACTACAGCTTCCATCTTTGTTGTCCCTGCAGTTGATCTTCGACTCGGACGGTCCCTCGACAGTGATGCCGAGCCCACCAATGCCTGCCCCTCTGGAAAGGGTGGAAAAGAGAGCAAAGTGGTCCAAGTGGTTCATGCTCATCTGGTTATTGCCAGAATTATTCAAAATCCCTCTATAAACAATCCCAGCTAAGCCAATCTGACTCAACTACAAAAGTTTCTCAACACTATAATAGAAAGACAGCTCTGACCCCTCCTTTCCAATGCTTATCCTTCACTGGTTTTTCACATCTAATTGCATCTGTGACCAATTCTAGTAGGACTACTTCTCTTATTTCACTTAACCATGAATGGGCTATGTTTCTGCATTATCAAGCTAAGGAGCTGCCATCTAGTTCTGGTTTGCTCAGCAATTTTATGACTGTAACCAATGGCTTTCTGGTACTTTTCGAGGTATACTTGGCCTCTCTCTGTAGCATAAGTCTCTACAAAAAGAAAACGCCTCAAATACCATGGGAAAAAAAAGGCTCTCAAAAGTTGGGAGACCAGGACACATATGCAGAATATGCCCATAAACTCCTTTAGAGGGGCGCCTGGGTGGCTCAGTCGGTTAAGTGTCTGCCTTTGGCTGGGGGTCGTGATCCCAGGGTCCTGGGATGGAGTCCCACATCGGGCTCCTTACTCAGCGGGGAGCCTGTTTCTCCCTCTGCGGGTCCCACCACTTGTGCACTCTCTCTCTCAAATAAATAAAATCTTAAAAACAAACAAACAAACAAACAAACAAAAAAACTCCTTTAGATATGGACACTAAGGAGGGCACATGATGTCATGAGCACTGGGTATTATATGGGATGGATGAATCACTAAACTCTACCTCTGAAACTAATACTACACTATATGTTAATTAATTGAATTTGAATAAAAAAGAAAAAAAGAAAGCAAGAAGGGAGAAAAATAAATAAACTACCTAGGGCTCCTCCTTTTAGAGTCAACACACAGATCCCAGAACCTTGCTCACCTGGTAACCACAGTGAAGACATTGGGTTTGTTGGTAAAGGCCTCTTTCAGTCCTGGTCCTTGTGCTTGAACCCGAGACGGCTGGCAGCCTTCGGTTACAGCCACTTTGAAGGGACTGTTTGGGATGGGTACATCATCGTATGTCAACTCCACTACGTGGAGACCTGTTCAACACGACAAACAGAAACGTATTTGCACAGGAGTCACCCACTTGTGGGAAATTGGACTCTGCTGTGGAGTTTCATCCAGCGCTCACGTCTACCTGCTCTCCCATTTATTGGAAACACGCAGGCTGAAGAAATAGTACAATATTGGTATGACCTGATTTTTTAAAATATAGCTGTTTATTTATGCTCTCTGTTCACTTGGCAGCCACATAGCCCTCCCTCCCCAACACATATATGCACAAGGCCTCTCGCCAAGCAAATATCACTAAGTCTATATTCAAGTTAGTCATCTTAAATGCACTATCCTTTTTTTTTTTTTTTTAAAGATTTTATTTATTTATTTGACAGAGAGAGACAGCCAGAGAGAGAGGGAACACAAGCAGGGGGAGTAGGAGAGGAAGAAGCAGGCTCCCAGCAGGAGCCTGACGTGGGGCTCCATCCCATAACACCAGGATCACGCCCTGAGCCGAAGGCAGATGCCCAACAACTGAGCCACCCAGGCGCCCCACTTATGCACTATCCTGATTTGGAAAAAACTTCCTCCAGTCATTAGCCAAGAGATAAAGGGAAATCCATGAAACAGAATATCCATGCACCTACATATGGATATATGAATATATCTACACCAGAATATTTATAGGAATCATATATCCAGGTAATGAGACTACATGATGCTGTTGTTTTTTTCTTTATCCTTTCATGATTTATCAAATTTTTAAGTAATTGTTAATATTCAAGGAAGAAATTGTGTAAAAAATTGATACAAATGGGCAATCAGCCATGACATCAGCCATCAGCTGCTCAGAGGGGCCTGAGGCTAACCCCGGCCTGGCTGTCACATGCCAGGACCAACACGTCAGGCACTGAGTGTATGGTGGCTCTGCTGGGGAGAGAGATTTCTGCATGTCCCTGTCACTCTGTCCATGCCTCTGCTGAGACAGGCTGGACACACAGGGCAGGAGGAGCACTAGTCACCAGCATAGCTCTGAATAACTGTCGTGTCCAAGGAGAAGTCAACTCACCTTTCTCGAAGGGTGTGTACTCCACCTGGTAGGTCCCGTCCGCATTGTCCCTGACGAAGCACTCGGTAGAGGCCCCTGAGGGGTTGGCAATGTGGGCTTTGATGTGGTCGCCCCCCACCTGGGTCAGGGGCCGTGAATCGACCGTGAAGTCAGTGGTGGCTTCACGAAACACATCTGCGGAGCAATCACACAGAGGAGAACGTCACCAACACCTGGGACCTCGGACCAAATCCAAGAACCAGGGTCCTCAGCACTTCAGGTACAGTATGTCTAAGTTCAGTGACAGCAGATGGCTGTTTTCTCTGACTTCCAAATCAAGAGTATTAATGACCACCTCCCCCCACCACCAGCCTGCCAAAGCTGCTTCTTCCCACGTGGCCTGTGGGAACCCCCATCCTGTGATAACACAACTCCTTGGCGTATTTTTTGGACAAAGGTGGGGCTCTAGGACAGGTTAAAGGGAAAAGAGATCTGTTCTGCAGCAAGTCTGGCATTACCACCACATTCTAAACCTTTTCTATTAGTGCCAAAAATGAAAGATCTTGAATTTCCATGTAAAAATCAAGATTTCTGGCTTTGCCAGAAAAATAGCAACATCTGCTGGCAGCGCTGGGCCCCATTCCCCCTAGAGAAACAAAGCGAGGGTCGAGCAGCAGAGAGCCACGTGCCCACCCCTTTGCTATGGTCCCTCTCTTCCTGGTGCCGAGACCACAGGACAGTGTTTTCTTATAACCCACCTGGCCCCCGTGGCCTTATCAGTTTGCAGCTCTACTCTGAGTTTCTGGTGAGCCCTAAGTCCCAAGTTGTTCTGCAGCCTCCCTCTTTTATTTATGAAACCCACCTTTTCCTTCTATTCCTGGCCCAAAGACTTTGACCCTGCTGGTGTCCACAGCCGGCTCCACCTTGACCCTGGTGGGGAAGTGGGGCACCAGCTCACCGCCATACTTCATGGTCAGGGTGTACATGCCAGCGGTCAGGGGCACGTAGGTCACCGCGTAAGTGCCGTCTTTGTTGTTTTCAATACAGACTTCGGCTTTCGCTCCCGAGTCTGAGATGGCTTCCAGGCCCAGGGCCCCGGGCCCTGCTTCTGAACAGTCAACACTCAGCAGCCCGGCTTCGCCCACCTTCCCATGCTGCAGACCCGGTCCTGAAGCCACGACTTTAGAGGGGTCGAAAGGCATTTCAATGTCGGCTTTGAAGGGAGAACCCGGTATGTGGACTTCTTCAAAGAGAATGTTGACAAAGTACTCCCCGGGCTTTGTGGGCAGGTAAGAGACGGAGCAGGTCCCATCACCATTGTCAGAGCACTCAATTTTGGCCTCGCACGGACCTTCCACGGTGAGGCCCAGACCTCCGGTGCCTGCTCCTTTGGTGTCGATGGTGAACTCAGCGGGCTTGCCCACGAGGCCACCTTCAAGGCCAGGACCATGGGCCTTCACCTAGTTGAACAGAGAATAAAAGTCACACTCTGCCTGATGTTGGCGTTGCTGCTCGGCCAGCCTGCACTCAGCGCCGGGCTGCCTCTCCGTCGAGGGGCCCTCCTCGCTGGGGCCTCCCTCGTGTCAGACAGACACTGAGTCGGAGCCATAGTGCAATCCAGGGTGCAAACAGCTACGAGAGGGAGACATGCCTGTGAGCCCAGTCCACACTGAAAGCCACAGCACTGAGGCGTGGCCCTCAGGAACACGGGGCATGACTTCCCGTCCTGCCATGCCCGGCATTTCAGAACCACAGGGCCAGAGGTGGAGACCTAACGTCTTGTCTCATGAACACACGCGGGCCTGAAGGCACATAGGATGGTTTTATGGACCTCCCTGCTGCTTTCACAGCTACACCTCTCTCAACAAATTCCCCATAATAAAGCATGACCCTGGGGTGGTGGGTATGTGTCATGATACGTTTGTCCAAACCCATAGAACGCACAGCACCCCGAGTGAACCCTCCTGGAAACTGTGTATTTGGGGTGAACAGGGTGTCAATACAGGTTCATCCACACGAACAAGTGCCCTGCTCTGCTGGGGGATGGTGATAATGGGGGGGCCCTGCCCGCGGGCACAGGGGGCAGGGGGGAATGTCTGTACCCGCCTCTCCATCTTTCTACGAACTGAAAACTGATCTAAAAAACTAAAGTCTAATACAAAAATTTAAAACCAAAGAAATAAACGAAACTGCTTTTACAAGAGGGGCGGGGACGGGCTTTTATGTCTGATTCAACAAGACCGTTTTATAGGATTCATGCCATTCAGACCACTAAAAATACTCTAAAACCCTTGATCCAGGGCTACTAGGAAGAAATGATAATGAGACTCATATTTTTATATTGAGGTATGTAGCTTCGGCAGGGTGAGGTCACCCCGCGTGCCGGACGCGGGGCTGAGGCCTCCACCGGCAGGATCTCATCTCACCCTTCCAGGCCCACCGTGACGCGAGTGCTGTTATTATGCTAACCAGTGAAGGGACAGAACTCAGGGACGAGGACTCCTTCACCCAAGACTCACCGCCAGAGAGCAAGAGGATGGGCAGTGGGGAGGACACCCAGCTGCTCAAGGGACCCCTCCAGCTGAATTGTAGGAGAGAAAACTACTGGCAGCCGTTGAGAATGGACTTTCCTCAGAAAATGATTTTCTACAGGTCCTGGTCAAGCAGGATTGGTGAAGGACTACAGTGTTATATTTGACAACAGGAGACAAGTGTCCGTACAGAAACGAAAGCTGACCTTGGTGGGATCTGGTGGCAACGAGGCCTCCACCGTGTAGGGGCTTCCAGGCACAGGGTGTCCATCGTAGGTGACGTCTACGGCATACAGCCCCTCCTCCCGAGGGATGAACTTGGCCGTGCTGCTCTCCCGGCCCACCACGGGTGCCACCATGCAAGGCACAACCTTCCTCGAGGGGCTCAGGATTGTCACATCCAGCTTCCCCTGACCTCCTGCCCCCTTCGTGTCGATGGCGAACTCCTGACCCTTCCCAACTTCAACTCCTGGAAAAAGGGGACACACCCAAGTGATGAGCTGGCCCTTTTCAGCAGCAAGAACGACTGAGAGCAGAACAATGAGGGTTCCCTGGACATGACGCATTACCAAGGGCGGATACCAAGGACAAGAAGCAAGACTGAGGCAGGATAATCAGCGTTTACCTGGCTAACAACCAGTACCAGGATAGCTACTAACTCTGATGATATTAATAGCAATGATGGCTGACACTTTACTGATACAATAATGATGGGTTAAAAACCAATAATGGTTGGTTACTTAATGACCGCACTTCATCCCCAGGCCTGAGTACAGCACATCACCTCCTTTAATTTTTACCACAACCCTATAGGGCATTTATTAGTTACCAAGGGCTTCAACAGATGGGAAAACCGAGGCTCCGAGGTTAAGGAATGTGTCCAGGATGCGTCCATACGCAGCAGACCACAAAGGTGGGACCCACGCGTAAATTTACTGGACCCCACAGTCTGCTCTGCCAACTAGTAAATTATAATCTGACACTGTTCTCCCTCCTTTGCTTACTTTTGGTGTTAACTTTATACCAAAACATTCCCATGAGCCAATGTTTTATTTACTAATTCTTGGCAGCAAATTTAAACCCACAGCCAACAAGGCAAAGGTCACAGAGCTGACCAACGCAGGGGCACCGAAGCGAGTCCGAAGAACCCACTCTCTGTACTGCACTGATATTTGAAAGGTCTCTGCAAAACAGGGCCACGGAAAACCCATGTGTTGTATTTGACAAAAAAAGGGAAAGGACTTTGAACCAAAATGACAGCACTGGAAGCATATAGGGCTCCCCCCTACAAGCCAGGGAAATCCTGACTCCAGAGCAGTACAGGGCCTCCGAAACACAAGCAGGGAGGCCTCGGAGCACCATGGCCCAAAGGCTTTTCCTAATCAGCATTGTGCTTTTCCTGGTCTGGAACTGAAGCCTTCGCTGTCTTAGAGGAAGCAGCAGTAAGGAGACACATGAAAGGACTGGCCAGTGACTTTCATATGCTCGGAGCTGGCTGCCCTCCAGGGACAGCTTCAGAGAGCCCATAGCTGGGAGGTGGCCTCATTCACAACTTGTGTGTTTGAGTCACAGGTCAGTGAAGGTGCTCATCGATGGTCCACTGAGACCAAAGAGGCCTGCGCGGGGGGTATGCGCTGAGCCCTGCATGACCCTGAATCAGGTGAATGTGTGCCACGGAGGTGTGGCCGGGTTTCGGCCGCATGGCAGCTTGTGCCAACAAGGGGACATAGGTGTGAATGTTCTCCAAGATGCACTGCTCATGTGCTCCTGTCAAAAGGCAGGCAGCAGACACACGGGTATAGCGGCATGACTTTAATGCAAAATGAACATTGCCAAATGTCTGCTGTGGGTGCGTATGCACGTACAGAGGTAGAGAGGAGGTCTGGAAGGATAGAAACCGAGCAGATAACTTTGATTCACCCTAGGAAGAATAAGAGGTGAGGGAGAGAGTGGAGTTTGCTCTCAACGGTGGTGTTTTTTAAGAAGAAAATGGATTTATGCAAGAAGAGAACTTTATGATTACGTGTTGAACTTCGGAAGCTGAGTGATCAGTACATCAGTGTTCATATTCTACTACCGTCTTTACTTTCCTACGTTTGGAATTTTCCCTAATACAACAAATGAAAACATTTTAAAATAAATGAGATGAGCTTATACTAACAAGATACCTACCAAGCTAAAATATGGGGGTAGGGGTGGGGGTTGCATCAGAGTCGCGGTTTCTGAGTGCCAGGGGGTTGGCTTTTAAGCTCGACTGTCCACCCTCATGTGGCTCCTGTGGCCAAGGACAGCTAGCACGGTACAAAGTCACCAGAAGGCAACACGTCCCAACTTCCCTTTGCAATGAAAACATCCAGCTGCGATGCCAGCAGTTACTGAGGGTTGACGACGTGCCAGCCCCTGAATTATGAGCTCATTTACCTTTCAAAATATTCCCATGAATGTCAGTGTTCTTGACCACCCCTCCCCCACTGTCCAAATGAGGAGACAGAGGTTCAGGGAGGTTAAGCGCATATAGGGTCACAGGGCGACCCCCGCTGCGTGGCTCCAGTTCACACCCACGTCTGTCCTACTGCAAGATCTCTTAAGGCAGAGTTTGCTTCCCTGCAAATTGTCTTTGAAAGAAATCTAACTGGCAGCCCCGGTGGGTGGTCTTCAGTGACCCATCTCCCCGCATCCACACACTTACTGTTTTCCAGCCCATTAATTTTGATCTTGCTCAGATCCAGCGGAGCGGCCACGCCCACGGTGAAAGGGCTTTTAGGGATGGGGTCGCCTCCATACGTCACCAGCACCTGCATGCTGCCCTGGAACGAGAGGAAACAAGTGCACCTTTAGGCACCAACATCTAACTTGCTGTTTATCTTTATTTTATTTTTTTTTTTAAAGATTTTATTTATTTATTTGTCAGAGAGAGAGAGCACAAGCAGGGGGAGCAGCAGGCAGAGGGAGAAGCAGGCTCCCTGCAGAGCAAGGAGCCTGATGTGGGCCTCGATCCCAGAACCCTGGGATCTTGACCTGAGCCAAAGGCAGCCGCTTAACCAACTGAGCCACCCAGGTGCCCCCGTAACTTGTTGTTTAAACCTGCCTTCCAGATCTTTCATTCTTCCAGAGACACGGGGCACTTGACACCAGCAGATTTAGAGACACCATAGACATAAGACATCTCTAAGCTTCTGGCCCCGTGGCACAAACAACCGAGAAGTTAGATAAAACCAGAGCAGCGAAGAACAGCAGGGGCGACTTAATAAGCATACTGTACGCTACGCTTTTAACCATTTCCTTGACTCGATCTGCAAACAGTCTGATGAGGTGGTTCCCACTGTCGTCCCCGTTTTTCCAGGAAAGGAAACTACAGCTCAGTGAGGTAGAGTCACTTGCCCCAAATCCCAGGCCTGGTAAGTGTGAGAGCTGGACCTCATGGCCACGGCGCCCAGACCCGCGTCCCAGCTGCTCAGTCACGCTACCTCCTGCCCAGCACACACCTGACCCCGGCCATGGGCAAAGCTGCTGGCTCCGGGAGCCTCTCCCTGAACAAATCCAGCTCTTTCTTCGTCTCAGAAATCAATTTCAGGCCACTAGACTGTGAGAGGGATTTGCACACTAGTGCAGCCTCCAAACTCCCACATGTATGTCAAGGAAAGAAAGGCTGCAAGTGTGAAGGGAATCCGGCCTGTGGGTTTGGCAGGCCCCGTGTTCGCAGCCCCGGGGGCCATGGGAGCGCGGTATGCGGTTCTCCTCCGCCGGTCCCGGCCCACTCCCTGCTGGCTTCCCCTCTCCCGTCGGCTAAGCAACCCCTCTGCCAAACCCAGGCTCCAAGAAAGCCCACGACCGTCTCAGTAGACAAAGCCCTCCCTCACCTCAAACACCCCGGGCATAACGTAAAAGGCCGTGGCGGGAGAGATGATGCCCCCCAAGAACCCAGGGGGGGCTCACCAGAATTCAGGCTCTACTGAAAGCTGTCAGCGATCAAGTGTTAAATGGGTGTAGCTTTTGGCCCACATATATTTTCTCACAATGCTTTTCATAATAAAAAAGGGGGGCAAAGCCAAGAAAAAAATTGGTCGCATCAATGAAGAAGGGAGGACTGATTCTCCAGGATTTATTGGCACTGCACACAAACCCACTGGCCCCCTGCCTCGAGGGTGTGACTTTTCATGGTAGAATGTGCACGGGTCGGATCCAAAAGAGCTGAGAGCCAGCCCAGGACAGAACAGGTCTCCTCTTTGTAGTAAGAAGTCAGGGAGTGACTTGTGGCTTCAGCTACCATGGCATTCCCCTCATGCCAGCTCTTCCCAAGCTTCAATTTGCCCGCAAGCCCCTAACTCCTTGAGGGAGAGGCCTCATGGCTGACACTGGGTCATGGAAAAACCTTCTCCACCAGCCCTGGAAGTCTTCTGATTGCGTCTCCGGAGGGCCACAGGAGAGGGAAAAGTCCTCTTTCAGTTTTAAGTCTATCCATCCCATAAAAGAAAGTATGTTCTCATTACCAGTCATAAAAAAAGCAAAACAAAAACCCAGAGAGAGGAAATGAACACTACCTCAAATAACCTAATAAGGGGGAGGAAGAAATCTTAAGGGACTTACACCTGCAATGGCCTATAGCACTTTAAGGTTTCCTCTGGGGCCCCGCTAAGGAACGGACTGTGCTTTTCCCCCAGAGGGGGAGGGGGAATGACATCAGGAATGTCTGAACAGACTACTGGTGCATTTCACGACCTTGCTGACTGCAGGACAGTTTTATTCTCTCCCCTCTGCGCCTCTGAGACCTTAATCCCACCCTGTACAACACACGAACATAGACTCCGACCCAAGAGCTCAGGCGAGGACAGGATCAAGTGAGCTACCCACAGTCCCCTCCTCCAGAGATCCCCGGGACAGGCAGGGAGGCTCAGTGAACCCACAGGGTCTCCTCGAGGCACCCCCAGGAAGTATGTGGGGTTTTCGATTCCCAGTGGCTTCTGACCTGGCGGGTCATGGAGCTGCTGCCATCAGCTTCTCAAAGCACTCGCTCAGTATGAGGACATATGGGGTGAGAAACCCAAGTCTGTTGAGGTCATGGACAGCCGAGAGCACAGAAGGCAAAATCCTTGGAAGAATATGGCACTGTGTGATCTCCCTTCCATAAAATCAAGCCTTTGTCTGACCTTTGGGAGGATCCTCAAGCCCCAACCCAACCAGTGACACTCCACCAAGGCAAAAAGAGCTCTGACCACTGCCTTCCAACAAGACCATGACTGGTCCACCGCAGGTCAGCAGGCATCTTCAAGCTGTGGCCCAGAGACCCCGCAGGGGACAGCTCCTCACACAGCATGGTCTGTATTCTGAGGGCAACACGCTCCCCCTGGGCCAGGACCCACCACTGTCTCTCCACACACACTAAACAACTACGTTTCCGGATCGTTCCAGCCTGTTATTCCCTAAAACCACCACGAGAAGGTGCACCTCTGGGCATCCCCTCAAAGTACGCTCCCTGCCTCCATGTTGGGCACGGCCTTCTGGGCTGACCCAGGCCTCTTAACCACATCCATGGGCACAGCTCAAAAGGCAAGCTTATTTAACCCAATCTTGAGCAGTATGCCGCTCTTTAGAAAAGACAGATCAAAGGTGGATGAGGACGTGTTGGCCCCACTGTCCCTACAAAGTTCTTCTCTTGTCTCTGCTTGTGCGTAGAGGCTCAACTTTGTGTATTCATGCTTTAAGCCACAAATCCAAGTGGAGAACCTACAGCATCAGGCCTGTGCTCAAGACCGGGGATGGAAAGATATATATGACATACACATACAGGACATGGTATCCCATCCTCGGGGAACTCGCAGTCCAAGAGAAGAAATTCAATCTGTTTTCTTTGCCAGAGAAATATGCAGAACTCCAAGTTGCCCAAAAAATGAAACCGTAAACCATGTTCTAAACACTAAACAAGAAGGACCAGAGAGGCACCATACGAGCCATTCACACTGGAGGCAGGCACTGACACCAAGACTGCCAGGCTCCCTGGACATATGACACACAGCATTTGAGCAAAGCCCCAGGTGGCCACTGAGCCTGCTGACAAACCTGCTGCTCTCCAAGAAATGGATGAACTTGACCTTGGGGTGACTTCGAAGTAAGACACCTCCCTCTCTAGTCCACCTCTGCCCCCAAATGGCGGCTGGGGTGTCCAGGGCAACACGTTCTAAAGCCCTTTCTACAGGTCCAGGTCAAAACCTGACTCTGTCTTAATGTCTGCAACTTACTTTCTAGTGGTTCAACCAAAACCCAAAAAGGTTTATAGACATAGGACAAAGCAAGATGTTTTTAGAAGAGTCTAAGACTTTGTGACCTCGACCAGTGTGCATGGCCATGCTTTCTGGTAACTTTTCCTAAGGAATGGGGAGAACTGGCAACAAGGATGATGTCAAGCTTGTGCCCCCAATAGTGAGGCTCCTGCCAGCCCTCTGAAGCATCAGCAAGAAAATAATTACCCACTAGCATTGAGTATTCTGATGAGAAAGAGTATCATACCTACAAAAGTATTTTTACCATCACTAATAATGAACCCCTCGTTAAGGTAAGAACAAAAACCACAGGAAGAAGCACATCTGGATATATGAGGCCACAGCTGTACTGTGGCATACAAGAACTCACCCCGGAGAACCTCACCCACCTCCAAAGAGTCCATCTCCAAGGACATGTAGCCCCCAGTGCAAGGGGACACCTGCACCGGACCCCTCGTTCCTTCCCACTAGACTCTGGGCAGCTCCTCATTGAGGGCCAGGCAGGAGTGATGCTTCTCTCGTGGTGTTCTACAGAAAGCATCCCCCCTGTTCTCGCACAAAGGTACCTCACACCAGGGGGACTATTTTCCTCAGGAAAGAAGAAATCTGAGAGGTTTGGAATGACTCTGTAGAACGCTATGCGTAAAAAAAAGTAAAATCCAGGCTTTTCTTCTGGGTTATCTGCTCTCACACCCCAGAGGTGTGGCATGAAGCAAAACTCAATTTTGAACAAATTAACGTGAATTCATATAGAAAAGTCATTTTTTAGGTGCTTCTTGCCTAAAATAATCAAGAGCAAAATGGCCTGGATCATAAGATCCTGTCTGTGTTCCTGACTTTGTAAAAGGGGACAATCTGAGGCCCTAGATGGTATTTCGGGCCTAAGGGCTGAACTGGCTTTTTGAGCCCGATCTCCACTGAGCAGAGAGCCTGATGTGGGGCTCGATCCCGGGACCCTATGATCATGACCTGAGCCGAAGCCAGGCACTCTTAACTGACTGAGCCACCCAGGCGCCCCTGAACTGGCTTTTTGAGGAGACCCACTCCACCACCTTGTAAAAAGGGCCAGCAAGAAAACAACAAAGGTGCTGCCCTTCCTCCCCTGTGAGTAATTAAGAAAAGACTGAATGAAGGGCAGCTGGTAAGGATGGGAGAGTGCGTGGAGTAAGAGGAAGATACTAGGTCCTGAATTTCAAGAGCTCACTGTTCCTGCTAAAACCCAAAATAGAAGTGGGAGATTGGGATGGGGAGAGACGGGCTAGCCTCCTGCTTCTTCTCAGGGAAACCTTCAGGCTCTCCTTACAGAACCAACCAGGCCTCTTGCCAGCCCTCCCAGAGATGCTCAGAATGATAGGCATGAAGAGCTGTTGCCCACACAGGAGCACCTCGGCAGAACACAGATCACAGCCTTGGTGTCCTAAGGGCCAGTGCAGCACCGAGGGGGAAGCGGCCAGTGGACAGGGCAATGGGAAGGACCCTACCTGCTGGGTGGGTGTGTATTTAACGGTGTGGGAGTAGTCGTAATTGTCAATGATGTCCAAGTCCTTCACGGCATCTCCAGGGAGGGGGCCGCTGAACTGCACGTTCAGCGGGGCTTTTCCGGCCCCTTTGGTGTAGACCGTGAAGTGGGTTGGTTTCCCGTTTTCCACGCCTGGAAGGACAGATTGTGAAGTGAGGAGACAGGCCTGGCTGGAGTGGTTTCACTCTTACAACCAGTCTGACGGGTTCATCAGCACCAGCTCTAGGAAGGCAGTCGGCGACAGGGGCTGGTGCTCGGGAGCACTGCCAACAGCTCGGGCAGCAGCACTGCCCCTGCTGAATGGGAGCCCCAAAAGAACACCTGCCTTGGGTGGAGATGAGTCCCTCAAGGTCCCCGGACCAAACATGCCCATGGTCACTGGCCCTCAGAAGGCCTCCGGGATGGCCTTTCACGCATGCTCTCTTACCTGCTTTGCTGAGCCCCGGGCCTTCTGCCTTCACTTTGCTGGCGTCATGGGAAGGGTCAACTTTCACTCTGAAAGGGCTGGCGGGGATTTCCTGTTGGGGGGGGGGGGACACTATCTCAGTAGGAAAGCCCCTGAACCGTCTGCCAGAGCTTAGCCTTCTGCCCAATGCAAAGGGGGAGACCTCTGTGACTCTAGCAGGTGGCAGGCAAACTTCTGTCCCCATGGGTCAAGTCTTTGTACTCTAGCCTCAGGTAGGGGTCACCAAGGGTCACTTACAAATGCCTGGGACCCCTCCATCACAGGCTTTGACCTGCTTACTGCACAGCTGAAAGAAGGTTTCCTACAAATGAATCTGAAAACTCTGAGCCTTTAACACTGAAGGTTGAGTACTCAGGATGCAAATGATCCTACCAAGAATAAAACCCAAAATGACAATAACATATAGGGTTGGGGGAAAGGACACATCCTCAGGTACAGCTCGGAGCTAAGGTTTGGGGAATTCGAGGAACTGATCAGAAACAGAAGGATTATAATTCTTCACAAAGAATGGTGCAGATTATGAGAATAAAGGCAGAAGAGGTTAACTGGATGAAGTCAACTCAACACCGACACCTTCAGGCACAGAACTTTCTCCTGAGATTCCTATTCTTATGTGAGGTTAATTGGAATCACCAGGATTCCACTGTTTCCCATTTTAGGTACCGCTTGCCTTATCCTCACCTCTCACACCTAAATATGAACTAATTGGAATGTTCAAAGCTCCTCTCCCTCTCCCTATAAAAGTTTAAGGGCCAAGGCCAAAGCCATTGCTTCAAAGCAGTCGAAGTAGAACACGTCTAGAAGTTCATTATGTTTCAATCAAAAACTTGACGAATGTTTATAATAAATCAGTCTCCTTCCAGAGCCCTCCAATAACCGCTGAATACACTGTGCCTCACTTTTGTTAGAAAATGGCAATAATTTAGTTCTGGGTGCTTTTTCGTTTTTTGGGGTTTTTTTCCCCCCTCATGGTTTTCAGGAACCAGAGAGGACAACCTGAGCAGAATTCTCAAGATGCTGCCCTATCGCTAAAAAAAACAAAACAAAAAGGAAATATGCACACAGGTGGTCAGAAAGAACCCAGGCCCAAACACACCTGAGATGCAAAGAGAACTTTGATAGTGTATCGCCCGGCGGCAGGAGGCACATATTTGACCGTAAACGTGTCGTTGGCGTTGTGAATAATGTCAAAGTCCACGTCTTCCTCATCCTCACTTAACACCCGGGCATCACATTTAATGCCAACGCTGACATCACCTGGAACAGACCAGCTTATGAGCGCACCAGTGTACAAGAAACAGCATGTCCCATGCAATCGCTTCCAGCTCAGCTCAGCTAACACCCCAAAAAAGCAGTTGGGAAGTTTCCAGTAACAAGCCTGACAAAGGGATGGTGCTAAGTCAGGGCTTTGGAGGATTAGCAAAGATCACCAAGGAACTGCCACAGACGCTCATTAGATGAACAATTACCTATTCAGGTGCACTACTTTCTGGCTCAAAGTTCACTGCTCTTCCAACGCTACGAGAAGAACATTCTTCCTCGAGGAGTAGCAATTACCGCACTGGGGGAAGCCCCCTCTCACCTTCTCCAGCCTCAGTACAGTCCACTGTGAAATGCGTAGGCTCATTTGCCTTCAGTCCACTTCGCTCCACGCCTGGCCCAAACACCTTGACCTTCTGGGGATGGCTACCCTGCCCGATACTGACCTAAAGAGAACATGGCAGAAAGTTATAACCAAGTTTTCTTCCACTTGGACCCAGTGACACATTGTTAGTTAGCATGGAGCCCATACCCACCAAAGGACTTGGCTTTTTCCTACAATAGCCAGGATTATGCTTCACAACCTACCCTGTAGGGGCTGTGTGGGATGTTCACGCCTCCCCAGACCACAGCGATGGTGTGCTTGATGGCCTTAACCGGGGTGTACGAGCAGGCGTACGTGCCATCCATCCGGCTCCTCATCTGGATGTCAATGGGCTGCCCTTCCCCATCCTGCAAAAGAGCAGGGGCGAAGAAAAGAAACTGGCCCTCACACGCTCTTCATCAAACAGGGCCACCATGGCTTCCCAAGACCAGCAAGTCACCACCCATCGAACGAAACAGAGAACAACTATGATAGGCACTCTCACACAATGCCATCACCACAGGTGATAAAACACTGCCTGTATTTATTTGTTTTTCATAAGAGCAAATGACCCTAATAGAAAGCCATGGCCACTCAACACTTCTTAATTTGGGGGCGCCTGGGTGGCTCAGTCGATAGAGTGTCTGACTCTTGATTTCGGCTCAGGTCACCATCTCTGAGCCCCGGCATCAGGCTCCATGCTCAGCGGGAGTCTGCTTGAGATTCTCTCCTCCCTCTGCTCCTCCCCCACTCAGGCGTGTGCTCGCACATGCTTGCTCTCTCTCTCTCTCACTAAAATAAATAACTATATCTTTAAAAAAACCTTAATTTTAATTCCTCTGTTTAAATTCAATTAGATTAGATAAACATATTTAATAAATTCTTATTTCCAAACCTCTGGTCATGGCCTAAGGAGCTTTGGCCACACTAAAGGACATGTACAGGGAAATCTGAAATCAAGCCTTGTTTCCAAAGAATACAAATCATAAAGATGAAAAAAGCAACCTGCTTTATATAGTAGAATCCCATTTAATCCTCCCATAACCCCAAGAGATAAACATTCTTATTATTCCCAATGTGTGGATGAATAAACTGAGGGTCAGATGAACTGAGCAACCTGCCATTACAGTGACAGATGGTGTCGCCTGATAATTACCTGCACGGGTGACCCCTGGAAACTCACCTGAGCAAATATCTTTAAGGGAGCTTTTCCAGCATCCTTAGGATCCACGGTGAATTCACACAGGTTGTTGACAATGCACCCAGCTTTCTCCAAACCTGGCCCGTAGGCTTGGACCTGCGGCAGAGGGCCAATAATGATTCTTTCTGTGCATGCCCCCACGAAACCCCTATGTCACGACCAGTGACCAGGGAACAAGATAACAGAACCAGCTGTGTCTGGTTCCACAGTACCTGCGTAACAGGATGGTTAGGGAAGGAAAATGCTCAAGTAGGTTGTAACTCAAAAACTCAGAACAGTATCATTCACCTCCCAGGAGGAAGAAAACTCTCGAAAACCAAGCCCCAAACTAGCCTGGGGCTCCTTGCCTTATTCTGAGCAGGTATAGACAACTTCTAATAACCAGGGCAGAGCTCTCCAGCCATGACCAGCTTCAGTGTTCCCACATTGAGGGGGCTCAGAACCTTTACCACAGACATTCCAAAGGTTTACAGCTTCCAGAGGACAAAGGACCAGCCGTTGGCCAAGGACCGGCCCAGACCGACACCGGCCTATAAACAGCTGCCCGTGTGGGCCAGGGCAGCACAATGGGGGTGTGGAGGCCTCCTCCTAGCAGCCGGGCTGCCTCCGACTCGATGCTGATCAGCCTCCTAAGAGTGTGACAGAAGCTCTTAGAAACACTGCTCCGATTTAAGAGAAGGGAGCTGGGGAGGAAAAAAACACCTTTCATTTATGAAGAGTAGCACTGGGCTAAGGGCTGTCTTTATGCACGTTAGCTCCTTGAATCATCCCGGAAACACTGGGAAGCAGACACTGCTATCATTCCCATTTTAAAGAGAAAGAATCCAGAGTCAGAGAGGTAAGTGACTTGCCCAGCATTAGAAGAGTACGAAGTGGTACTATCAGGGTTCCAACTCAGACCGGTGTCCTTCCTAAGCTCTACATGGCTCCTCACTGCCATCCCTCAGCATGCTGCTTAGGGTCACGTGCTGGGTACCACAGAGAGGGCCAGGAGCCAGGAAGAGAGCCCCAGAACATGACAAACAGACTCACCAGATCCGGGTTGTAGTCTCCCGCAGCCGGGTGGATGAAGGCCATGTATGGGCTGTCCTTGATGTCTTCGTCATCACACATGATGTGAACGGCGTATTCGCCAGGTTCCTTGGGCCAGTACTTGACATCACATGACCCATCATTCTGGTCATCATACTCAATCTTCGCTTGGGAGGGGCCTTCAATGGCAAAGCCTGGGGGACAGGATGAGACGGACCCCCTGGTTGCATGGTGGAAAGAACCTATTCTATGCTACTACCAGCTCACTCCCTCAAAGCAAATATCAGCCAGAAGACTGAAATCTGTGTCCCTTTCCCACAAAACCAAGCCTACTGAGTCTTCAGTAGACGTGGAAGGTTGGATTGTATACTGCTTTTTGGGGTTTTTTGTTTTGTTTTGTTTTAAACATCATCTAACAAGGAAGGTCAACCAAAACCTTAAATCAATGCCCACCCTTTGCCCCATCAAATCCACTTCCGGGCTCTCGTCTGAAGGAAATAATCAAGGATATGCGTAAGCAGTTAGATACAAAGTATATGTACTCAGCTCTGTTTCTACAGGAAAACCGTGGAAATAACTGGAGAGCCTAACGGTAGACATAACCATGCAATCGAATTCCAGAGAAGCCACGGAAAATCAAGACATAGCCTACCATTATCTGAGGCAGGAAGATAGAAAGATTACCCCTAGATATTTTTAGATGAATATTTATATGTGCATGTATAGAAAAAAAGCCTAGAAGAATATGCCAAAAGGTTTAATATCATACCAAAACATTAATTCTTTCTCTAGAAGGAAACACTAAAGCTGATTTCTTCTTTTCCCAGTTGGCTTATTTTTACTACCTAAAACAGATAGTCATCAAACTATGGCCATTGGGCCAAACTGACCCACTACCTGTTTCCGTACATAAGGCTTTGCTGGGACATAGCCACATTCCTTCACGTAGGTCCTTTCTCTGGCTGCAGCAAGGAGACTATGGCCCACAAGACTAAAATAATATTTGCTCTCTGGGCCTTATTAGAGCAGGTTTGCTGACCACTGTTCTAAAGTGATCCTATATACATCAGATGTGTATTTCAACTATACTTTTCTGCTCCAAAGAATATTTATTCTCCAAATTTCTAATTTCAGCAAAATTCATTTAATCATCTAAACTCTAAACTCAGAATCATTCAACAATATTTGCTGAGTGCCTCCTGTGTTCCCAGCACTGTTTCAAGCACAAAATCCACAGAAGGCCTCTACCTTGGGTTTAGCAGACGAATGAATTAAGAGGCAGAGGGCAACTTGAAGGGCAAGAGGAAAATGAAAACTGCAATCCCACAGCGGTATCAAGAGTTGGACTTGGGGGGTCAGGAGGCCAGAAGGCTAAGGATAATGAGGCTTGGAGGAGGCCCCACCTCTCAGTCTGACACTGGGACCAAGCCTCATGTCATCTCAGCCCTCCAGAAGCTGCTTCCACCTACCTAGAGACCCCACTTCAGAGCCAATAGACTCAACCACGAAGTCCGCCGACCGCCCAACAATCCCACTGTGGAGGCCAGGGCCCCATGCACGAACTTTCTGCATGCCTGCTTCAGGGCCAACTTGAACCTCAAAGGGGCTAGAAGACAAGGAACAAAAAGCATCAAAGACGAGCAAAGAAGGGACTAAATACAGCCATAAGCTGTTTACACATATTTTTTCCACTCCTTTTACCTAGAGTCGCAACGTCCAGCCAAGTCCTTCCTCCACACAGGTGCCCCCACAGCCATTGTTATGTCAACAATATAACGTACTGTGGCTGCCTCGGGGCACTCAGGTGGCCACTAGCTGAGCACTCAAGACACCCTGCCTCATGCTATCCTTCTGATCCTTCACCTTTTGAGTGTAGGGCTCACCAGGCTGTGAGCCCTGGAAGGTAAGAGAGTGCCTACTTTCCTATATCCTGTGTATAGTATATGAACAAGGGGCACCCGGGTGGTGTGGTCGGTTGGGTGTCTAACTCTTGGTTCAGCTCAGGTCGTGATCTCAGGATCCTGGGATCGAGCCCCACACTGGGCTCCACGCTCAGAGTAGACTCCGCTTGAGATTTTCTCTCTCCTTCCCCCTTCGCCCCTCCCACTTGTGCTCTGTCTCTCTAAAATAAGTAAGTAAAATCTTTTTTTTTTTTTTTAAAGATTTTATTTATTTATTTGACAGAGATAGAGGCAGCCAGCGAGAGAGGGAACACAAGCAGGGGGAGTGGGAGAGGAAGAAGCAGGCTCATGGCGGAGGAGCCTGATGTGGGGCTCGATCCCGGAACGCCGGGATCACGCCCTGAGCCGAAGGCAGGCGCTTAACCGCTGTGCCACCCAGGCGCCCCTAAAATAAGTAAGTAAAATCTTAAAAAATATATTGTAAGAAGAAAACTATTTATTTCACACATGAACGAATGAGCTTTATTATTATTATTATTTTTTTAAACGAATGAGCTTTAACTTTAGTGTAGGAGAGTAAAAAAAAGCCAAGGCGGTGCCCGGCTGGCTCAGTTGGTACAGCATGTAGCTCTTGATCTTGGGGGTGAGTTTGTGCCCCATGTTAGGTGTAGAGATTGTTTAAATAAATCTACTTTTATTTTTTATTTTTTTTTAAAGATTTTATTCATTTATTCGTGAGAAACAGAGAGAAAGAGAGAGAGAGAGGCAGAGGCAGAGGCAGAGGAAGAAGTAGGCTCCCCGGGGAGCCTGATGTGAAATTCGATCCCAGGACCTTGGGATCACGACCTCAGCCGAAGGCACATGCTTCACGGACTGAGCCACCCAGGTGCCCCAACTTTAAAAAAAAAAAATCTTAAAAAAAAAAAAAAGTTTGCTTAGATTCTCAGAACCCTATCATCCAGCTTTTTCTCAAGGTAAATGGAATCTATTCAGAGTTTAAAGCTGCCCCAGGGGAGCTGGGAAACACGTGAACAGGGGAGGGTAACTGTGATGCCCGCAGGGCAGAGCTGTAGACTGCGTCCCTGGGCTCCTGACTGCTCTCACGTAGAGAATTTTAATGTAAACCATGGCAGCTTTCACCCCATGGCATTCCTGAACAGAGGCACACATTGAAAGAAAGAGAATCTTAGTTTATATAAGGGTGTATAGACACACAGCCCATTTGCTCTCTATTACTGCTCCTTCTGGCTTCCCTGCCACCCCCAGCCCCAAACCACCAGCATTTGATTTAAAGCAAGGCAACCGAAACCCCAGTGACTTTCTGCTGTTTTTGAGAACAGGCCAAATGTCTGTGTGCTGTTCCGAAAAAAAAAAGAAAAGTTTTCAACAAAGCAATCTCTTTCCCTCCTGCAGCCTGGGAAGCCACTACCGTGAGCCTGCCCTGGGCCGAGCACGTCTCCAGAGAAGACGCAACTCCAGCTGGAGACTCACCTCTTTGGAATGTGGTGTCCCCCCCATGTGATGGCGATGCTGTATTTCCCCGGGGTGCTGGGGTAATACTCGAACGCATAGACTCCATCCAGAAAGCCTTTCTGTTTCACCAGCTCCTCCAGACCCTCTGTGGGAAGAAAGCACACCATCTTTCCAAAGCAATTCCAGGCTCACAACAAGAATCGAAAAGACAAGAACAAAAAGGCAGCAATAGCCATAAGCCATCAGCCACACAGGGAAGCCAAGTGGGCTGCCTCGGAATGTGACACCCTCAAAACCTGGGAGATTAATCCAAGCCTAAAAATAGACCCATCTCTGCGTTAAAGGGTGGTTTTGGAAAAGGAAGATTTCCCAGCTCACTGGCTTTCGAAGACTCTCTGAGAGCCTTATATAGAGGTGGGGGCCAAGAGGTCCTCGACCTCCTGGGTCTGTGTAAAGACAAATCGAGTCGTATCTTAATTTTTGTTAACGATCATAGCTAGCTGTCTTAGCCTCTCACAGCCGGAGGAGGGACGGAGCCCTTACGAGTATCTGGCATGGGTTTCAGCGTACTGTCCTGGCACATCTTTTATAGAGCTGGACAGCACACGTGAGAAACTCCCACGTGCTATCTATAAGAGGACAGGTTTCAGGTGCTGTTCCACCAACTCCACACCAAGCCATCAGGTAGGAACTTGTTTTATGTGGAGCCCTGAGGTCTGGCTGGGAAAGCCACTTAGTCAAGCGAGAATCCAAGGTCAGGGAAAAAAAAAAAAAAAGCCTCCTTGACTCCTGTAGCAACAAGCCAGCAGGGAGGGCAGCCCTTGAGCAGCCTGGCTCCAGGTCTGGGCAGTCTAGAACCTTGGCCACCCTTTGAACACAGCCTTCCCCACAGCTTGGTGCTCTGAGATCAAATATTAACTTTCTGGAGCTCAGCGCACTCCCACTCAGCCTGTTGGGGATACAGAGCGGGGGAGCAACGCAGAGGCCACACACATTCCCAGGAGGCACGAGCCCACTGAGGGCTGCTATGCCTGCAGCCAGTAACGCAGTACTGCTGCTCCGTGGCTGGGGCAAACACGGACAGAGCAGACACTCATCCTCACGTCTGCGGCCTCCTTTCCCGAAAAGGGAAGAAGGAGTTGCAGAGTGCAACCCACCCCTCCACGAACAGCATTTATCTACAAAGAAAACTTAATCTTAGGGAATTTTATTTTCCTTCTATAAGCACTGATCATAGTAATTAGGTACTTGGCATAATTTCATAGTCTATAAAATGCAACCTGTAGTGGGAAAATTACTGGCTTTGCAGACTGTGCTTGAATTCCAGCTCAGATGCTTACGAGCTGTGTGACCTGGGGCAAGACCCTTCCTCTCAAGCCCATGTTTCCTCAAATAAAAAATAAGCCACTTCAGGTTGTCATTCCAAGGATAGCACTTCCCAAACTCCATTACATCACTGCTTTTTCTATTCCCAGAAGCCTTAATATGGGAGGCTGTCAAGCCACCACTGGTCCCACTGCACCCAGGGCAGACGTAACTAATCGATCACTGCCTCCTTCCCCACGGAGCCCAGATAGCCTCAACTCTTTGACACAGCTCTCTCTGGAATCGATCAAAACTGGCTGTGGGATGAAATCCATACGCCATGGCTGCAAAGCCGGCCCAAGTCACAGCTGAGAGGGGGAAACAAAGGAACACTTACTAGGACCCTTCACGGTGACACCGAGTTCCCCACTTCCAGCTGATTTGGTATCAACCTTGAAGTCTGCAGTCTCCCGGATGCGGATGCCTTTGGGCTGCAAGCCTCGGCCACTGGCCCGGCAGGCGTTTGGACTACAGGCTGCAAACACAGTTTTGACATCAATTCAACCTTTCATTCGTTAGAGCTGAGCAAGCCAAGGTAACTTCGAGCCACCCGCCAAGAAAATGTTTGCTCTGCACAGAGAGTCTGCAGCAGCTGCCCGAGGCCAGGGGTCCTGCTCAGGGAGCACACCAGGCTAGCAAATAAGGACACAACATAACTTTGTCCAGCCACACCGCAGAGAGACCGGGGTGGGGGCGGAAGGGGGGGTTACTTTGGCAAAGAAAGAAGGCGAAGCACAGCCTGCATTCCCTGTGCTCCTGGAACCCGCTGAATCCTGGCGTTTATCCTCTCAGTGGTAAAGGAGAGTTAAATCTCATTGCCACACTCAAGGGCCCAGTAATTGGGAAGACCGAACTTTTTCAAGTCTATTTGGAAAATACGGCACTTGAAAACATCTGACCATGTTCCAAACTTTGGATCGGCCATTTCTAAAAGTTGAAATGTGATCGTCTTCCACATGAAAAGCCAGAGGGTAGCTCAAAAAGAAACCAGTTCAACCCCACCTCGGCCAAGGCAGACAAACATTTTAGCGCTCTCAGCAGGTAATCGGAATGTGGGTGGCTACAAATGCAACAATTAGCAATAAACACCACTCTCCATTTGACTTCCGGATCTAGTTTAAAAACCTAAAGTCAGAAGTCTAAAACTTAAGGACCAAAGTAGCTTCTAGTAATTTCTTAGGTCCACATGAGAGGTCCACAAAACTACCATTCCATGGGGGTCATTTGAAGGTTGATCAAATGCATCCTTGTACCCTAGGGATTCTTTGCCAACACAGGGAACCTTTTTAAGTATAGAAATGAGAGAGCAGTGGGTAAAATGTCATGTTTACTAAGTAGCTTTTCCTTTCCAAATCTAACGCTGCACATTTGACAGTTCTCTATGCCAGGAGCGGGATCACAGACTCCTGAGGATGAAACTCTTTACTCCACAGAAAGAAGATAATGCCTCCCCTGGTCCCTCCTCCCGGCGATGTCCTCAGCTGGCTATTTGGCAGACAACTGCTTCTGGAAAAGACATGCCCACCGTCTAACAGTTAGAGAGGATTTAGGTGGTTCATGGATGAACATTAGTTTATGGCCACATTTTATGGCAAGTGACATTGGTTTCCCATTGTGAAAGTGGGATGATTCTTTTTAATATAAAATCAGTTAAGTAGCGGAAGTACGTCAAAAGAAAACCCCTATCAATTAAATTCTAAATAGTACAAGTGATGGATGGACACGCCAGAGATGAAAAGCATCGTCCACGAGTGAGAGGAAGTCAGAGAACAGTATTAGAACAGGAAAGCTGTTAAAAATGCTTTCTTGCATTAGGTCAAAGAGAGTTTTGTTTATGAATATGTTGGTTTTATTTTTTTTTCTTTGTCAAAAGGAGAAAAGTTGGTCATACCAGAAATAAGTCACAACAGGATGACAGGACTTCCCGCGGAGGGTTTTAATGTGCCTTAAAAAAAACAACCGAACACTCATGGAAATTCTGAACATCGGTAATAGTCTCAACATCAAAAGGGTAACTGCTCAGTTCATATAAACACTAAATGGGGCTAAAGAAAACCACCAGATTCTCCATCATTTTGAGATGTTTTAGACAGGTTTCAATGTAATTAGAGGGTGGGTTTGGGGTCCAGCTGGACAAGTGTGCTGACGTCCATACTGTCATGTCCTGAGGTCACCAACAGCACGGGCCCAGCTGAAGTGTGCGAGAAGCACAAGAACTGGCATGGAAATCCCACTCAACCAGCCCTTACCCAGTGAGATGCCTTTGGCCCAGTGCTCTCAGTTAGGAAGCCAACAGCTTCAGGGTCCAGGCTGACCCAGAGGCAGGATTCAGAAGAGGAAGCCAGCTCTACAGACGCAGAGGCAGAGGACAGAACAGGGAAAGGCAAGTATTGGTTAGAAAAGGCAGCAGAGTTGGAAAACAAAACAAAAAGAACAACCAAGTCAGAAGGAAAAGGAGTCTAACGTTAGAGAAAAATGCATGATCTCACTGCAGAAGGGGTTTAGCAGCAGGGTCAAGGGGTCAACAGAGACCTGGGTTCTCCTTCTACGGATGCCTAGTCTGTACTGATACCTTAATGTCGTCTAAGCCTCGGTGTCTCCACCTGCAAACTGGAGATCAACACTAGTGCGTGGAACACGCTGGCTGGTGTAATGATTAGATGCAGTGGTGCTGAGTGCATGGCAGCCAGTAAAGGCCAAGCAGTGGGGGTCACGGGGCAGTGCCACAGACGCTAACCTCAGCCACAGACACCAACAGCCCAAATGGCCTCAGTCCTGCATCTCTCAGGACAACTCTCCTGTATGAGTGTTTTGGGGAGGATTCAATGAGTTAATATAAGTGAAGTACTTAGGTCATTGCTCAGCTCACAGGAAGATGTTAGTATTAATATCTTGAGGACAAGGCAAGCCACTTCCCACCGAAGGGGCCCTGGCAGGAAGGGGACAGGCGTGAGTCCAGCATGGCCCCCACTCTTCTCCTGGCCTCAGAGCCCAGCTGTGCACACAGTCAGCCTCAAGGCCAGAAGCAGGTATAGCTGGCCACCCCAGCACTCACCTTCCCCGACCTGCACGACGAAGGGACTCTTGGGAATGGTGTCCCCTGCGAAGGAGACCTTGACCACATGGGGGCCGGGCTGCACTGGTTTGTACACACATCGATACACCTGGTTTCCTTTATCTTCCACCAGCAATTCCACAGTGTTCTTCCCCTGGGGATCCTGCACCTCAACACCAATGTCACCCACACCAGCACCTGGAAGAGAGCAAGCGTTCCAGGAGCCCAGGTCACCTTCTCAGAACACTTGCTGCGATCAGCGCAGGTGCAAAATGCAGACAGAAGGAGACAGGCGCTCAGAAGGTGCACACCAAGATGCTGACAACTGTTTTCTGGTTAGGGGCGGAGGCTCATAAACTTTCCTTTTTCTCCCATTCTCTATTTTTAAATTTTTCTACATTGAAAAGAAAGGTGACATTTCAAGAACTGTATCATAAAAAAAATTTTTTTAATTGTGTCTTATCATTCCTCCCCCGACCCCGGACCTCGCATAGAATTTGGTCTAGTAGAGATTCTTTTTTTTTTTTTAATTTCATTTATTTATGAGAGACAGAGAGAGAGAGAGAGAGCACGCACAAGTGGGGGGGGAGGGGCCAAGGGAGAGGGAGAAGCAGACTCCCCACTGAGCAGGGAGCCCAATGTAGGGCTTGATCCAGGATCCCGGGATCATGATCTGAGCCAAAGGCAGACGCTTAACCAACTGAGCCACCCAGGTGCCCCTAGTAGATGATTTTTAAAACTTACTTTCTTTGAAACAGTTATTTAGCCAAGGCAGAAATGTGTACATAAACTGACTGACTATTAATAATCAAAGTCAAGCTTGAGTGTAAGATCTTAAAGAAAAGCTGGTTTGGGGGGGCGCTTGGGTGGCTCAGTCAGTTAGAGGTGTCTGCATTCGGCTCAGGTCATGATCCAGGGTCCTGGGACCGAGCCCCACATCAGACTCTGCTCAACAGGAAGCCTGCTTCTCCCTCTCCCTCTGCCTGCTGCTCCCCCTGCTTGTGCTCTCTCTCTGTGTCAAATAAATAAAATCTTTAAAAAAAGAAAAAGAGAAAGAAAAGAAAAGCTGGTTTTGAAAAATCTATAAATATAACCAACACACTTGAAAAAGGGTACTTTTGTTGGCAGTGGTTTGATTTAAAAGACAAAAGGTCAAGCATCCCAAGCCTGGGGTCCCGGAGGATTATCTCAGGCTCCGGAAGAAAGCCTGACCCACAACACCTGCTGTGTAGATGTCGAAGTAGGTGGGCTTATTGGCGATGTTGCCGGCAGCTTCCACGCCTGGGCCTTTTGCGGTGACTTTACTGGCATCTCCCTGCGCCTTGTCGACATTCACTTCAAATGGGCTCTTGGAGATGTGCTGTCCTGCAAAGAGGACTGTAACCTACGAGTGACAGATAGATGTGATATAATCACTTCTCCCTGCCCAGGGAGACCCCATCTCAAGCCACATGCATTGACAATCTTCTCTTCCATCCTCTTAACTGTCCACACAAAGGTGGCTGGAACCAGGAGCTCTGGTTAAGTGGCCTGAGTAGGACTCCCACCTGGCTCCATCCACCACATGGCTGGGTCTGGGACATTATGCCTTTAGCGAACTGAAAATGCTTACATCAGGTAAGTGTGGCCTCTAGAATAGGAGGCGAACCAATACTTCTTTCTACTTGAATCTGTAGACATTGGACCCTTGAAGGCAGCTGCAGAAGGGGCCACTGTCCCCCCAGAGTACAAAGCATAGTTCCAGGATTTCAAACCTAGAGTCAAATGTTTTTCAAGGGACCAAGATCATTCATGTGAGATACAGTATAGATTTTTATCTAAAATCTGAGTCAGTCCTCATCTTTTAAATTTTAAGGGGTATGGAGTTGGATTTCATATGAATCGAATAAATTAATTATATCATAAATGTTCCCTTCAAGTTGATTTTTTTTTTCCAAATTCCTGATGTCCTCAGGGTTTAAGAAAAATCAATAGCCATGATTCCAGGTGAATTCACTAAAGGCCAAGATAGTAAGTACAGTCTGTGTCTCAAAATATTGGCATGGTACACAGGGATTGACCTGTGTGTGCTGCTGCAGGCTTTCTTTTAAGGAAAGGGACACTCCTGGATCACTCTACTCTGTTGCAAGACTCCCTGGACCCCTGTCCTATAGGCCAACTAGACACCCACTCAAACAGAACTCAAGATGTTGCCGAGACAAAGGGCCTGGGGGCTAGACCCCCACCATTTCTCCAGGTGTGTGACTGGGCCATTGGCCTCAACTATATTCAACTGGCCCTCTCCACACTTAGGCTTCAATACGGATAGACTCTCCAGAACACCCCAAAGGGGAATATCAAGAAAGTATTGAAGACAACCCACAGCTTAGCATCTATACCCCAGATGTGTAGCTATAACCATTTGTTACCCAGACGGAGTTAAAAACAATCTTATATTGCAAAGAACTGAGTAGAATTCAACCTTCCTAAGATATCCTCTTACACACATACTGACACAAGCCCCGAAGAGCAGTCCAAGCAACAGCCATGACATCTCATCTTACTTTGTGCAACCCGGTGACCTTGGGCAGATACTCCACAGAGTATGTCTTGTTCTTGTCGCTGTCGGGGGTCACCTGTGCCTAGGACAGAAAATGAGCAATAGTTAGAGAAGGTGCTGGGTGTCAGTAAAAGTATGCCGTGCCAGCCAAGGCCCCGTGGTGAGTTGCCAGGTCAGGAACCTGTCCTGGCTATGTCCCGCCCCACCACGGCTGAAGGATGTCCCAGGAAAGCGGCAGCCGAAAGTCACAGAAACAGAGTCATGTGGCCCGACTGTATAACCAAGTCATAACTCCCCATTGTCCCAGGGCTGGAACTCAGTAGACGAGAGGGACCATAAAGCAAGTCACTTCAACCTTTGGTGGCTCAGTAATTATTAAGAGCTTATGAAATGCCAAGCCCAGTGTCAGGTACCAAAAAGAAAACAAAACAGGTATAATCCCTGCCCCAGGGGGAGACACAGACCATATGCCAGTAAACTTAGAATTTCAGATGGTGCTAAGCACTAGGAATAACATTGAGTCTTAAGAAAGTAAGTAGAAGGGATGGCCTTGAGGGAGGAACCAAGGATAGTCAGCCTGGAAAGACAGTAAAGCATCAGTTTTGTTATTGTTATTTTGGGCATGAGCATCTAAAACCTCAATTCACAAGGCCTTTGCTAAATCCAAAGTATCCTTTGTTTTGTTAAACATTATAAGAAAACAAAAAAACGAAAAAAAAAAAACAAAACCACTGTGTCCTTGGGTATCAATTTCTATTACCTTACAAGGCACAGCCCTTGGGCAACTACTTTGACTGCTCTAAGCCTCAGGATTCTTTTGGTAAAAAACAATTTTTGTTGTGAGCTTTAATGAGGAAAGTGGAAAGCACGGTCCCTGGGCCTCTTACAAGCCCCAAAAGTTCCGTGGAATGGAGCATCTTCCAACCTACCTCCTCTTTGTTCCCTTCTGGGTCCTCAACGAACACCATCACGTCTCCTTGCCCAGCACTGATGGTGTCCACAGTGAACTTGGCCGGCTGTTTCACCATGTTTCCTGTAGGCTCGATTCCTGTCAGGTTTACACAGGCACATTACAAGCGGGGTGGGGCTTTGACATAGACCATTCATCACCCACCATGTTTCCTTCAGGGAACTGAGAGATGGGACCCAGCCCTGCAGCTGCCATGTGGGAGACAGGGACGCCTGTGACGAGGATTATCAAACAGGTCAAAAACCCTAAATTTGTCCTTGTTATTTTATTTTATTTTAAGTTTAATTTTATTTTACTATTTAAGTAGGCTCCATGCCCAGTATGGAGCCCAATGCAGGTCTTGAACTCACGACCCTGAGACCAAGACCTGAGATCAAGAGTCAGATGCTTAACTGACTGAGCCACCCAGGAACCCCTGTCTTTGCTATTTAAGCGATATCTGAATCTGAAATATTCAGAGCAATTCAGTCAGAAGTCTATACAACCATGAAAAACAATACAGTAACTACGAGTGGGGTTTGCCCTGAGGGAGATAACATGGAGGAAGGAGGAATGAGGTGTGGGAGAGCAGTTCATTTTTCATTAAAGACCATTTTGCATTACTTGAAATGCTTAAAAATGTCATTCGATCAATATTTTTTAATTAAACTATTTATTTCAAGATGATTGAGCAAATTAATTTGAGTGATTTGCATGGAGGTGAAAGAAATAATACCTTTTCTCCAGTTCCGCAAATGGTTACACGGTACAAAACCCTAGTAGCGTATCACAAGGATCCTAGGCTTGACACAGTCAGATCTAGAACATTTCCATCCCCACGGGGATCCCTCATGTTGCCCTTTTATAGCCATACACACTCCCTCCCCACCCTACCCTCTCCTTACCCCAACAACCCCTAATCTGTTCTCTATCTCCATGATTTTATCACTTCTACAACGTTATATGAATGGACTCCCACATTATGCAACCTTTTCAGGTTGGCTTTTTCCACCAACCATGATCTTTTGTAGATTCATCCAGGTTGGTGCCTCTATCAACAGTTGTTCTTTTATTGCATATTCCACGATATGAATGTACCACCACGTGTTTAACCATTCACCCACTGAAGGACATCTGGATTGTTTCCAGTTGTCTATTACTGATAAAGCTGCTATAAACATTCGTGTACAGGGCTGTGTATGAACATAAGATTTCATTCCTCTGGGATAAATGCCAAAGAGTGCAACTGCTGGGTTGCAAGGTAGTTGCACCTTTAGTTCTTTTAAACAAACTGCCCAACTGTGTTCTCAAGCGGCTGCATTCCCACCAGCAATGGACGAATGATCTGGATCTGCTTTCTCTGCATCTTTGCTAGCATTTGGTATTATCACTACTTTCTATGTTAGCCATTCTGATAGATGCATAGTGATTTTAATTTGCATTTCTCTTATGGCCAGTAACACCGACCATATGCTTTCATATGCTTCTTCGCCATTTGTATACCCTCTTCCGGGAAATGCCTGTTCACATCTTTTGCCCATCTTCTAACTCGATTTTTTTACCTACTGAGTTTTGAGCATTCCTTACATATTCTAGATACTAGTTCTTTGTTGGGTATGTGGCTCTCAAATATTTTCTCCCAGACTTAGGCTTGTCTTTTCGTCCTCTTACGTGCAAAGAGTTTTAAATTGCTTTATAAAAAGTTTTTGAGAGTAAAATTCAACCATTGTCTCAGTAGGATTTTGAGTTCTGTTTGAGGTGGTGTCCAGGTGGCCTGTAGAGTGGAGGCTAAGGGCACTTGTCTTGCGGGAGAGCAGAGTGATCCGGAGTGTGCCTTCACTGTGAGAAAGCCCTCGACAGCACGGTCCAATCCTCCTGTGCCAGGCCAAGACTTCGAGACACAGACCATGCTTCATGAAATTTTTTATGTTCTTAATTTTGATGAAGTCCAACTTACTGTATTTTTCCTTTTAGGGATCATGCTTTTGGTGTCAAATCCAAGAACTCTTGGTCTAGTCCTAGATCCCAAAGATTCCCTTCTATGTTGTTGATTTTCTGGAAGTTTTATAGTCAGATATGGTCCACTTCGAGTTAGTTTTTCTATAAGGTGTGAAACTTAGGCTGAGGTTTTTTTTTTTTTTTTTTTTTGGCTTATGGATGCCCAATTGCTCTGGAACCATGCATGGAAAAGGCTCTCTTTCCCCACTGAACTGCTTTTGCACTTCTGTCAATAATCAGTTTGCATAGTTGTGAAAATCTCTTTCTGGGTTCCAGATTCTGTTCCGTTGATCCATGGGTCTATTCTTCCACCAGTTATCATATGATCTTGATTTCTGTACCTTGATGAGAACTGAAATCAGGTACATTGACTCCTCCCACATTTTTCTTCTTTTTCACAATCACTTNCCCTACTGTAGTTCCTTTGCCTTGCCACATATGCTTTACACAATAATCTTTTCTCTATCTGCAAAGAATCTTGCTGGAATTTTGATAGAAACCATGCTAAACCTATGTGACAATTTGGGGAGAACTGATATTTTTACTCTTTGACTTTTTCAATCCACAAAAACAGTACGTCTCTCCATTTATGTAGGTCTTTTCGTTGATTGGTGTTAATTCTTCTCGTTAATGTTTTTTGTAGTTTTCAGCATAAAAATCGTACACACGTTTTATTACATTTACACCTATTTCTCAATTTTTGGAGTGACTGTAAATGGTATGGTATTCTTAATTTTGATGTCCTCACGTTCACTGTGGTAAACCTATATGACATACATTCCAGCATACAGAAGTACAACTGATTTCTGTATGCTGATCTTATATCCTGAGACCTTGCTGAATTCACTTATTCAAGGAGAGTTTTGGGGCTTTTTTGTATTTTGTCTTCTTTTGTTGTAGATTCTTCCGGAATTCCTACACAGACAATCAAGTCATCTACAAATAGGGACAGCTTTATTTCTTACTTTCCAGTATGTGTATCTTTTATTTCCTTCCCTTGCCTGACTGTACTCGCTAAAACCTGCATCATGATGTTGAATAAAATGGTGGTGAGCGTGGACTTCCCTGTCTTATTCCCACTCTTAGGGGGGCACACTCAGTCTTTCACCATTAATTATAATGGTAGGTGTTGACTTTGTTGATATAGCTCCTCTGTATCAAAGTGAAGAAGTTCCTCTCTAGTCCCCTTTTTCTGAGTTCTTATCATGGATGCCTGCTGAATTTGGTCAAATGCTTTTTCTGTATCAATTGATGTGATCATGTGATTTTCCTTCTTTAGCCTGTTAAGGTAGTAGATTGTCTTCATTGATTTTCTTTTTTTCTTCTTCTTCTTCTTTTTTTTTCCTTTTTTTTTTCTTCTTCTTTCTCTCTTTTTCTTTTTCTTCAACTGAGGGCTTCGAGGGGGGTGGGGGACAGGATAGACCGGTGATGGGTAGTAAGGAGGGCACGTATTGCATGGTGCACTGGGTGTTATACGCAACTAATGAATCATCGAAGTTTACATCAAAAACCAGGGATGTACTGTATGGTGACTAACATAATATAATAAAAAAACATTAAAAAAAAAAAAGCTGTGCTTCATTGATTTTCTAATAGGGTGCCAGCCTTGTATTCCCGGAATAAACTCTGCTTGGTCATGATGAATGATTATTTTCATATATTGCTGAATTCTATGTGCTACTATTCTGTTGTATGCTTTTTTTTTTTTAATTTTATTTTTAAGTAATCTCTATACCCAATATGGGGCTCCAACTTATAACCCCGAGATCAAGAGTCGCATGCTCTGACTGAGCCAGCCAGGCACCCCTATACTTTTATATCTATATTCACAAGGGATTTTTATCTGTAGCTTTCTTTTTTGGTATCACCTTTGTCTGATTTTGTTATTAGAGCAACACCAGCTTCATAAAATGAATTGGAAAAAAATAAAATCAATTGGAAAGTGTTCCCTCCTCATATTTTCTGGAAGAGATTGTGTAGAATTGGTGTTAATTCTTCTCTAAATGTTTGCTAAAATTCTCCAGTAAAACCGTCTGGGCCTGGAGGTTTCTTTTCCAAGGGCTTTTAAATTATAAATTTGATTTCCTTAATGGTTACAGGGCCACTCAGGTTATCTATTTCATCCTTCCATTCTGCTATGGAGCTTATCCACTGAGTTTTTATTTCAGTTAGTGCATTTTTAGTTCTAAAAATTCCATTTAGCGCTCCTTTTTATCTTCTATTTCCTTGCTGAGCTTTTCAATTTTTTCATTTGTTTGAAGTAGATTTGTAGGCACTTGTTGAAGCCTTTTTACAACAGCCACTCTAAATCTTTTCAAATAATTCTAACATCTCTATCATCTCAGTGTTGGCATCAACTGACTGCCTTTTTTTCACTCAGTTTGAGCTCTTACTTGGTTTTGGTATGATGAGTGATTTTTTTTTTTTTTTTTTTTTTTAACTGAAACCTGGGTATTATGTTATGCCATAAAACCTGGGTTTTATTTAAATGTTCTTTTTTAGATGCCATTTTATAATGCTGATCCAGCAGGGGAAGGGAGAGTGCACACCTCGTTACCGCCAAAGGGG
Organism: Ursus maritimus; assembly: GCF_017311325.1. Lineage (NCBI taxonomy): Eukaryota > Metazoa > Chordata > Mammalia > Carnivora > Ursidae > Ursus > Ursus maritimus. Next base: position 32,190,023 of record NW_024423786.1, read on the forward strand.
GAAGACGTCCAGGTTCCCTGTTCAACCTCCACCGATACTCAAAATGAGGGGGGCTCCTCATTACTAGCAGGTGGAGGTGGGAGATCCAGCTCCCCACTAGGCCTCCACCTGTGGCCGGAAGGGGTAGGAGCACCTTACTGCTACTGACATCATCTACTGACATCTCCTTATTGCTAGGCTGTGGTGAGAGTCTAGGCTCCCCACTTGGTTCTTACTGGTAAGTGGGGGCGGAGAGGCCTCAGTTTTTCCTGGGATGCTTGGCTGTGGCAGAGTCGTTATTGTCTCACGGTGTTCTGTCCTGCTAGGCTGCCCTTTCCTGTTCCTTTGGCCAGAGAGAGCAGGCGTCTCTTTGCGCCTTCCGTGTTTTGGGTGGGTGGCTTCCCAACACCCAGTCTGATACACAGGAAGCAAAAAGAAAGCCCAGGAATTCATTACTATGTCAGCCCTCGGGTCCTGAGATCTGTAGCTGGTTTGTCTTATGCTCTTTCAGAGTCTCCTTATGTTTACCTTGTATAAAATGCCCAGGAATTTTAGTTGTACTCAGCAGAAGAATTTGGAAAAGTATTTCTACTCCATCATCCTGGGAGCAGAAGTTCAAGTATTCTCTTTTTTTTTTTTTTAAGATTTTATTTATTCATTTGACAGAGAGACAGCCAGCGAGAGAGGGAACACAAGCAGGAGGAGTGGGAGAGGAAGACGCAGGCTCCCAGTGGAAGAGCCTGACATGGGGCTCGATCCCAGAACTCCAGGATCACGCCCTGAGCCGAAGGCAGATGCTTAACGACTAAGCCACCCAGGCGCCCCTCAAGTATTCCTTTTTTAAAAGTTTTTTTATGGGGGCAGCTGGGTGGCTCCGTTGGTTAAGTGTCTGCCTTCAGCTCAGGCTCATGATCTCAGGGTTCTGATTTGGAGCCCCGTGTCGGGCTCCCTGCTCAGTGGGGAGTCTCCTTCTCCCTCTCCCTCTGCCCCTCTGTCCTTCTGCCTGCCGCGGCTCCTGCATGCGTGCTCTCTCTCTCTCTCTCTCTCTCTCTCTCTCCCATTCTCTAATAAAAAATTAAATCTTAAAAAAAAAAGTTATTTATGATGGAGAATTCCAAACCTATACAGACAGAGAGCTATCTACTGAAGCAGCCCCGGGTACCTATCACCTCGACGCCACAACTCTCGGCCAGTTCTGTTTTACATCTTCACTCTTACCTCTCCCCTCCCCCTGTATTGTTTTTATACAAATCCTAGACCTCATATCTTTATTTTTTAAAGATTTATTTTAGAGGGTGAGGGGAGGAGCAGAGGGAGAGAAAGAATCCTAAGCAGACTCCCTGCTGAGCATGGAGCCTGACGCGGGGCTCAATCTCATGACCCTGAGATCATGCCCTGAGTCGAAACCAAGAGTCAGACCCTCAAACCGAATGAGCCACCCAGGTGCCCATGGACCTTACATCTTTAATCTCTAAACATTCACTATGTATCTTTAAGAGATAGTTCTAGAATATCCACGTCAAAAGAATTAACAAAAATTCCTTAACACCATCAAATATTCAGTGTTCCTATTCCCTAGGACTCCTCACAATGAAGGGTGCTCATGGCTTGCTCTGCATGAAGGCTTCACACACAACATGGGTTTTAGGAAAGGCTTCTGCTTAGCTCATGGATGCACACTTTCAACACGCCTCACCCCGCAAGCGAGCCCTCCACAAAGATCTGCTTGTAGGTTTCCCTCACCCCCGCCCTCCATCCTGTCAGGGAATGGGTCTCAGCGAGTGGATCTCCAAGTGCCAACGGGCTGCTAACTACAACCTGGCCAATGTCCAAAAGATAAAATTTAAAAAACCTCTCAACCTTTTAGAATGTGGAGGATGAGATGTTCTCTATGCTTTTTGGTTCAGTTGGCAAAAATGTAGCAATGTGGCCACACAAGAGAGACAGAAAACTGTCCCTGCCCTCGGGTTCACCACGGGACAAAGATAGTATCTTAAGGCCCTACCCATGTGGCCTCACGTATGGCCTTCTTGCCTAAAATGGCACTTGGTCCTACTTCAAAAGAAAAAAGGGGCGCCTGGGTGGCTCAGTCGGTTAACCGTCCAACTCTTGATTTCGGCTCAGGTGATGATCTCAGGGTTGTGAGATCGAGCCCCGTGTCGGGCTCCAAGCTGGGCATGGAGCCTGCTTAAGATTCTCTCTCTCCCTCTGCCCCTCCCCACCAACACTGCCCTCCCCCACTCATGCTCAGTCTCTCAAAAAAAAGAGAGAGAGAAACAGACACAGAATTATTGTGTGATCCAGCCATCTCACTTCTAGGTATAGACGCAAAAAACTGAAAGGAGGGACTCAGATACTTGCATACTCGTGTTCACAGCAGCATTATTCACAGGAGCTAAAAGGTGGAAGCAATCCAAATGTCCGCTGATGGAAGAACGCAGGAGCAAAATGTGGCATATACGCGGGGTGAGATATTACTCAGCTTTAAAGGGGAACGAAATTCTGACACATGCCACAACATGGATGAACGCTGAAAACATTCTACTAAGTGAAATAGGCCACACGCAAAAGTACAAATATTGTATGATTCCACTTCCATGGGGTGCCTAGAACAGGCAAATTCATAGAGACAGAAAATAGAATGCTGGCTGCCAGGGGATGGGGGGGCTCTATAGTTTAATGGGACTAGAGTTTCAGTTTGGGAAGATAAAAACGTTCTGGAGATGGATGGTGGTGATGGCCTTACAACACAGTGAATGTACTTAATGTCACTAAAGGGTACATTTTAAAATGGTTAAAATAGGGAATGTTGTGTTACGCATATTTTACCAAATCAACAACAACAAAAAAAAAAAAAAAAAAAGAAAGAAAAGAAAAGAAAAAAACAGGTACCTATGCATACATACATATACGGGTGTGTTTTGTTTGGTTTGGTTTTTTTATGGTGTGTTTCCTCCACAAGGACACGCTTAAAAAAAGGCAGACGAGGGGCACCTGGCTGGCTCAGTCAGTGGAGCATGTGACTCTTGATCTTGGGGTTGTGAGTTCAGGCCCCCTGTTGGGGTGTAGAGATTACTCAAAAATAAAATCTTAAAAAAAAAAAAAAAAGGCAGATGAAGGAAATGGCAATGACTAGCCACATTCCTAACTGTAGCAAATAGTCATTTTCTAGAAAACAGCATCGTGAAAGGAAACCGTTTCACATTAACAATGGGGAAGCTGGACAGCCAGTGATAAGGTGACTGCAAACAAGCATTCCATGCCTTGATTAGCTTCAATCCACAACCAATGTTGTCGACAAGAGATTTATTTGGCTGTTTGAAGGTTGTTTTTTAGGATTTTATTTATTTATTTGAGACAGAGAGAGAACAAGTTGGGGGGAGGGGCAGAGGGCGAGGGAGAAGCAGACTCCCTGCTGAGCAGGGACTCCCCCTACCCCCCCGCCGACACAGGGCTTGATCCCAGGACCCCAAGTTCATGACCTGAGCCGAAGGCAGATGCTTAGCACCCAGGCGCCCTGGCTGTTTGAAGCTTTTTGCCATGAAGGAAGCACAACCTTGAAAAATCCGAGATTCCTTATTCTAGCTACCAGCTTTGGTTATGGCTCAGAGCAAGCAGTTTTAAAGCAAGCATGCACATGCCAGCCTTCGAGTGAATGCACATCTGGGGAGGGCTTCAGACAAAGTCCCCAGGCCCTACACGTACAAATGATCACACGGACGCCATCTCGATGCCAAAAGGAACCTCAAATGGCAACCGGGTTTCTTCCAGAACTATCAGCCTGTCTCCACTGTTCTAAATCATGCTAAAAAGACAGATGACAAGAACCTGACCACTAAGATTGAGAACCACAAACAGCACCACCGCCTTGGTTCTCCGTCACCTTAAGACTAAGCTGATACCAAGTAGGGAAATGCTATCTTCAAAGGGAATGAGTGTATGGGATATCCTGTTACAAGACAAGGGCTCTGAACTCTTCAGAAAGTCAATGTTATTAAAAACACAAACAAACTGGGGGCGGGGGAGTAGCACCTAGGTGGTGCAGTTGGTTAAGCATCCGACTCTTGGTTTTGGCTCAGGTTTTGATCTCAGGGTCGTGAGACTGGGCCCCGCATTGGGCTCCGTGCTCAGTGTGGATCCTGCCTAAGACTCTCTTCCTCTCCCTCTGCCCCTCCCCACCCCCTCTAAAAATAAATAAGTCTTTAGGGAAATATTTTTTTCAGGAAAATTATTCTAAATTAAAAGAGTCTAAAGAGGGGTGCCTGTGTGGCTCAGTCATTAAGCGCCTGCCTTCGGCTCAGGGCGTGATCCCGGTGTTCTGGGATCGAGCCCCACATCAGGCTCTTCTGCTGGGAGCCTGCTTCTTCCTCTCCCACTCCCCCTGCTTGTGTTCCCTCTCTCACTGGCTGTCTGTCTCTCTCTCAAATAAAATAAAATCTTTAAAAAAAAATTAAAAAAAATATTAGAAGAGTCTAAAGAAACAACAAATACAGTAAGTGATCTTTTTCTTTTTTAAGATTTTATTTATTTGAGAGAGAAAGAGAGAGAATGAGATGGAGAGAGAATCTGAAGCAGACTCCGCACTGAGCACAGCCCAATGTGGGGCTTGATTCCACAACCACAAGATCATGACCTGAGCTGAAACCAAGAGTCGGACGCTTAACCCACGGAGCCACCCAGACACCCCTGTAGTAAGTGAATCTTAATCAGATCTTGGTTTATAAAACAACAAAATCTATAAAAGATGATTTTAGGACAATAGGGAAATGTTCGTATACACGGGATATTAGTTGACATGAAATTGTTAAGTTTCTTACATGTGATCATGAATATTATGGTTACGCAAGAGGATGCCCTATTTTTGGGAGAGGCTTGCTGATGTACTGAGTGAACTGTCACGAAGCCTGCAACTGATGTTCAAAGAATCCAACAATCTCACATCACATAACCGAAACAAGAAGGGCTAGAGAAAACCATTATGTTAGAATGGCTAGAACTGTAGATTCTAGCAGAGGATATAAAAGATATTTTGTGTGTCTAAATGTTATCTCAACTATAGTTGTAAAAATTAAGAAATATAATGCCTTCCTTCCTTTCTCCATAAAAAAGGGAATAAACTGTATCTCACTGTGCTGGTCTTTACCAGAAACCACACTAGGCTGAAATGCGATTGTTCTTAAAAAGCTGGTGTGCTGGAAGTCAGGTGCCAACCAGGACACCGAATGCCTCAAAATGCCTTCAACCCACCATAACGTTCTGAGCAGAGCACGGCCCTGCAGCTGCCTTGGTGATCATAAACAGGAAGTCTCAGCGAGGAAGTGTCTGGGGGTCACAACAGCTCCCTCCCCACCTGGAAATCTGAAGCAGCACGAGCATGACCAAAGGAGAAATGAATCAGCAGCCAGATGACCCGGCTCCTGCTCCACCCCCATCGCTGACAGTGCTGACCCGGCTGGGCACCCCCACCGCCAGTGGATTGGGCCTCTGATTCCTCATCTGAAAAATGGGAACAACAGTCCTCTCTCCGTCCCAGGGTTACTGCACTAAAATCACAATGCAACGAGCTCATCGCTCTCCATCAGGTTAAAGCAGCAACATTTCTTAGAGCCTACACATGTGAAGCAGAAACACTGGTCAATGTTTGGTCCAACAAATGGACCTTGGGGTAAAAAACAGCTGATAAAGGAGGCCTGGGGTGTCTGAAAGGATCAGGCCTATATGTTCTTTATGCTAAGAGTCTTCCTCCTGAAGCCACATAACCATGTCTAAGACCAGAGGACAAGCCTCAAACCCAGCAAGACCAGTGCTTACCTCGGCCATAGGCCCTGGCTTTCTTCGGGTTGAGTTTGGGTTTAAGAGGAGCCCCGGGCTTGAGCTTGGCTTTGGGGAACTGGGACAGGTAAGTCATCACCGAGTGCTCGTCCACATCTGGATGAATAATTTCTTCAGGAGTGATGACCTAGAATAAAGCATGGTAGGTGAATGCCCAGCACAATTCACTTGTAACTGTCAAAGCTTTGCCAATGTCTCTTAAGCCAAGCACTACAAATTTAAAGAAACCGAGTCAACCTCTAAATTAAGTGAAATTACATTAAAACGACCTGCCAATGTCAGTGTTTTTAACCTCTTAGAGGTGTCACTCTTCCTTTTGGAAGCTGAGGACTCGCTGACAATTCTATATGTAATTTCCAGAGGTGCATGCCCACCCCCGCAAAAAAAGCTCATTCACCCTCCAGGGAAACTTTCCAGAAGGGGTAAGCTACATCAAGTGAGAAGGAAGAAGACACAAGTACACATGGGATTGGAGCATATTACCAAAAAGCACATACCCTGTCCTTTTCCTCTCCTCATCTATCCATTGCCTGCATCTCTATTAACTCCATTACTAATAAAAAATAGTAGTAAAAACAAAGAGATAACACGGTGACATATGAGATATGTGGTCTAATATCTCTTGTTACAGACTGGATGTTTATATCCTCCCAAAGTTCACATGCTGACGCCCTAACCACCTGTGTGATGGTCTTAGCAGGTGAGGCCTTTGGGAGGGTAAGTAGGTTGAGATGAGGTCATGAGGATGGAGCCGCCATGATGGGATTAGTGCCCTCATAAGAAGGGAAGACCAGACCTCTCTGTCTTTGCCATGTGAGGACACAGCAAGACGCCAGTTGTCTTAAGTCACAAAGAGGGCTCTCCTCACCAAGCACTGAATCTGCTCACATCTTGCTCTTGGACTTCTAGCTTCCAGATACGAGAAATAAGCCTCTGTTGTTTCCACCATCCAGTCTATGGTATTTTGTCATACAGCAGCATGAGCTGACTAAAATGGGTTTCAAGACACTATGAGCTGTTCAAAGACATAGGGAGGAAATGAATTTCTCCTGACATGTAGCCTAGGAGCAACCTTACGCCCATGCCGGACAGGTGGTCCCCCCTGGAGGCAGCACAGCCTCGGGTCCACTACTTGACCCAGCCCTGAACAGTACCAAAAAAATCCCTCTGCCCCCAAGAAGGGTGCTGGGGAGCTAGGATGCTACTCCTCAGACCCAACAGAAGGCTCTGTGTCAGGAACCAGGTTAACCGAATGCGGATGAACAACATATATACCCAGCTTCCCTCACTCCATGATAAAACAGAACAAAACAAAACAAACAAACAAAATCACCAGAAAACATTCTGCTATTTGGCCTTCAGCAACAAAACAGCTACTTGGGTTTCACAGTTGCCTTCACCCATTCCATAAAATGTAGGAGATGCGCTGATTTGACGTTTCTTCTAGGCAGCTCCTTCAACAACTAACTATACAGTGCCAACATCACATGAACGTCAAAAGGAGATGGTTTTCGGTTTAGGAGGAGATGAAAAACATACCACACCACTTACTAAGGGTGGAAGAGCTAAGAAATGGGCCATGAAGCAGAGACATAATGTCAAAACCAAACCAAAGAAATACAGACGAGTTTTTCTACCTCCCAAACGATCCTATTACAAAAGCCACGGAACTCAGCTCTGAACACCAACGTAGACCATAATGTAACCTGTAGTGGGGTCCTCCATCCATGGCACTGGCTACTTACAACTGCTCTTGACCAGGGCTTCAACATGGGACTGTGGGGGAGTTTTTTAGCTTCCCTGGAGAACCTTAGAAGACGGGACCTCAAGCACACAATGTGGCTACTGCCGATGGTATCCAAGAGTTACCCACTTTCCAAGTTCTCTTGTTATAGTCCTGTGATAGGATTATGAGCAATACAAATTCTTCCGCAATTGCCAATAATGGTAGGTTATCCTGGTTTAAATTTTTTTTTAAAACTTCTAAGTCCTGTGACTTCCCCTAAGATATTGGGTTTAAAAAAAGACTTTTTAAATACGTAAAAAGTGGTCAAATATTGGCCATTTCTTACAGTGCAACCCTATCATTAAAGTCTACATTTGCAGTCTGGTGTCCCAAGATAGTCTTTAAGATCTTTGGAGCAAAAATACTACAAAATTTGCCACATGTGACAAAGAGCGATGTGAAGATTTTTGAATGATCTACAAGCACCCAAGTCAAGGAGAACCTATTATTATGGGTAAACTGAGGAAGATGGGCATGTGCCAGAGGCAATACTCTTTGAAGGCCCATGCTGAGGAGGACTGTCAGACCCAAAGTGGCATCCACAGAGTGCCAGAAGAAGCTGGAGGATGGAAACAGCCTCACGGAACATGGCGCTGCTTGTACTCATACCTGTGGGACACCCAGCCAGTCGTCTGCTTGCTGCATAGCTTCCCGTGCATTATCCACAGGCTTTCGTGGATCCCACGATTCCCAGTCTGGACACAGACCTGTTAACATAACACAAAAGATTCTGTTAGTATCTGACTGAAGAGATTAAAGGAAGCCCTGTGCTTCTATTCAGCCCCCTTGGTATCTTAATTCAGAGAACAATTTCTTCCAAAAATCACGATCAGTTATATACCTTAAGGGCAAAAAGTATCACAGATATGAGTATGCCAGAGTGGAAACTATTCTGAGACTAAGCTGAGACTTCTCCTTCAGGCTCTTATGTTCTTGCATTACCATGGACATTATCTGTTCCTTGAAGTGTGGTATAAATAAAAAAAAGGTCTGTAAAACTCCTTGGGCCTGGTGCCTTTTTGCAGGAGACTTTTGTTTTCCTCCCACCACCTTCATACTTCCTGGTCACTAAATGTGTAGGATTCACACCAGCTGGATACCCTGCAATTTAACTCAAAAATCTGACATTATCTATGTGGAGTTAGTGTCAGATTCCACAGGTGGAGGTCTCAGTCCCATAAGACTGCCCTCTTCCTGCACTTTGGATGTCACCTGCAAGTCCAGGTTCTCACCTGGGCTTCTAACACACCAGCTATAAATCAGAGGTTCCCACAACTCTCCTCAATTCATTTACTAGAGTGGCTCACGGAACTCAGGAAAACAGTTTAATTGCTGATTACTGATTTATTATAAAAGGATACAACTCAAGAACAACCCGATGAAAGAGATGCTCGCGGCAAGGTATGGGAGAAGGGGTACAGAGCGTCCATCCCCTCTCAGGGTGTGCCACCCTCCCCGTACCTCCATGTGCTTACTGACCTGAAAGCTCGCCCAAATCTGTAGTTCGAGAAATTTTATGGAGGCTTCATTATGTGAAGTAGGCATGATTGATTAAATCACTGGCCATTAGTGATTATTCAATCTCTAGCCCCTGTCCCTTCCCTGGAGGTCAAGAGAATGGGGGTAAAAGTTCCAACCCTCTAATCACATGGTTGGTTCCCCTGGCCCCAGTGCATGCGTAGGGGCTGTCCAAAACTCATCTCATTAACATAAACTCAGGTGTGGTTGAAAGGAACCATTATCATGGCTCTTACCACTTAAGAAACTCTAAGGACTTTTGGAGCTCTGTGCCAAGAAAGGGACAAAGACCCAAATATATATTTCTTATTATAAGTCACAATCCCATTCCTAGATACATCTAAAAACACTATGCTAGCATCTGTATAGTTCAAAAATCCACATGCCCAAAAGCCCAGACCTAGAATCATCTTAAAAACCTTTGTAAGCACAAGAAGTGTTAGGACTGAAGTAAACATCCACAGGTTTAAACTGGTAAAGAGGTATCTTAAAATGTGTCTGGAGGTGGAGGCAAGGAAGAAGGTGCCGGGAAATTAACTAATGCTAAGCTCTGAGTCAGTTCTGGATAACTGCAGCTTATAGGCTCTCAAGAAGAATGAGGCCTGGAGTCAGTCCTCCCTCCCTCCCCAATACAGACTAGCCAGCTCTGTTCACTGCACGGTGAGAACCACTAGCTTACTAAAAATGAATGTGACCAGCATATATTCAGAGTATTCATAAATGGAAAATATGATTATTAGAGTAAATTTTTTATTAGAAGCAATTTTGGGGGTGCATATAAACACGGGCTCTGGTTTTTCTACTGAGTGTGTACCAGCAAACCCTACCCATCAATCTAAACCCTCCAGTGAGGATAATTATTACCTTGGTGTACTCTCAACCGCTCAGAAAAGGGTGGAAAACCTCCAACTGGATCCCAACCAAACACTATTTCATAGCCATGCAGAAAGAAAAGGGTGAAGAAAGCCATATATAGTCAAACCAGCGGTCGATAAAAATGGGTACTTTCCACTCAATGGAAGTTTTTAGATTTTCATGCCAAGTCAACTAACAGGGCCACATGTTTCTGCTGAAGTCCATGGGAAACCAGGCACCAACTGTGGGAAGAAGCAGGACTTTGTGGAGTCTGAAAGCCAAACCAAGGCGTGCTCCAAGAACTAGGGGCTTCATTGGGAATTTGGGTAAATAACAGTTCAATGTTCAAAAAGCCAATGGACACACCTAGAGGGTAAACAGAGCCATTTTTAGTTCCCTTTGCTCTTACAATGGGCTCAAACCAGCAGAATACACCAATCCCAGCAAACCCAGCTTTCCCAGTGGAAAGCCAAGAGGCTTGGGGCCCACACACCCCCATCCTGAAGAGATGGCTTAGGCAGCTTGGACACTTACCCGGAGCACAGCTGTCTACTAAGGCCCCCAGAGCCTTGCCGTCTTGCCAGTTCTGGTTGAAGTTGGTGATGGGCAAGTAGGGGATCTTGTTCTGAATCCATCCCAGCAGCCTCTGCTTTGGTGTCTGCTTCTTGGCATCATCATCCCCTTCATCCTCCCACACAGGCATAGAGATGGAGTAGTGAAGGATGAGTGTCCACACCAGGCCCAAGATGAGCTTCAGGTTCCCATCCACGATGGCTTTGCTATCTGGGGAGAGAGGCACAGGCTCGAGTTGGCACATTCCTCTGTAAACGAAATCCTCATCTGTTAGAGAACCACACAGACCCATTTCAGAGTGAAAGGAGGTAATGTGAGAACTGGCTCCAGAATCCTTGAGGATGAGAATCGATGAAAGAAGGTTCCAAGATTTTACAGGTATCATTAGATCATGAGTACATGAAACTGCATTAGACTTTTCTCTCTCCTTTTGTATATGTTTGAAATTTACCGTAAAAAAAAAAAAAAAGAGCTTTTAAATTTGAAAGAAAGTATTTCAGAAATACAGACAATTAAACAGGGGCAGCTGAATTCCAGAGACAACCACCTGCTAACTTGATACTATGTGATCTACCAGATTATGTGTGTGTTTGCTGCCCTGAATTTATATTATACTATACAACGGGTCTCAAAATTGTTCTTTTCACTAATCGTTATGTCCTGGATACCTCTTCCCTATAAAAAGTTGTTTCTGTTTACACTCCCATCTACAGGTTTAAGAGGCCAGTTTCCTCTCAGATCTCACCATCACTGGGTGTTAGCAATCATTTTCATCTCTGCTCTTCTCACAAGTTAGTCATTCATAAGATAAAGCCCTTAATAGTTAAGCTAATCCAGCCCCGCAAAGTCTCTGTTGCCAGGAGGATAAGTGATTGGTCCAAGGTCATGGCTCCTTTCTAGTCTACTCCCAGCTTAACAGAACATGCCAAAGCCAAACCCAGGACCGTTCTAGGGATCTTCTAGGAATCTCACTGCTGCTGCTTTCTACCTTCTGCTACTCCCTTGGCTTCTCTGTGGCCCTCTGTCCTCTGTCCTCTTACCAACCTCTACCTACGTCCATCAAAATCCAACATTATCAACGAAATCCCCTCTGTCACTCGTACTCCCCTCCTCTACCTCTCCCCACGCACTTCCCCTATCTATCCTCTCTCTCTCTCCCTCACACTTCCCTTCCTATCCCCCATCTCTCTCCCCCTCTCCCCACACACTTCCCTTCCTATCTACCCCTCATCTCTCTCTCCCTCTCTCTCCCCTCTACCTCCTCCCACACACTTCTACTCCTATCTACTCACCCATCCCCCCCAACTTCCTCCACCCTTTCCCCACCAAAATCCCCTGTTGCAAGCCCCCATTTCTACCAGGACTCCAAACTGAAAACGTTAGAGCCATCTTGGACTTCTCCTTCAAACCCCAGGTTTCTCCAACATGTCAATCCCCTCTCCATCTACATCTCTTGGCAAATCCTTTTCTCCACCTTCCCAGTAAATATGTGGCCCCTCCTACCTCTCTCAGCGTCCTCAACAGCCGTGAAGTTGAACCATGTTCACATAACCTTAGAACTATCTTTCTGGTCTCGTAACTCTGTGCTTCCAAATTCACCAATGATCCCGACTGCCCACAGTCAAACTCCTTAGACATATAGCACGCCCAGAACCCCCAAACCCAGCCTGCTTTTTCACCCTTGTCACCCGTCCTGCCATAGTTCACACTGCTCACACAGACACAGAGACTTCTCATTCCTGGACCACGTCCTGCTTTGAACCCCTCGGACCTCTCCAACTTGATCTGTATTGTGCTCTGTATTCCCTTTGATGGGAAGACCCTTCACCCCACGCTCCTGTGGGACAACCCCTGGCTCCTCAGTCAAGGGCCAGATCCAACAGTTGGTGGCGCTTCGCTCCCGCCAGCATGTGTGTGACTGTGCCAGGGCCCTCTCAAGACAAAAACCAAGCCTCCCAGGCCCCACTGCAGGACTACGAGCACCTGCTAGGGAGTAACTGAGCCTTCGCCATCTTGGAGCTCCCTTTACCGAGTCCCACCCACCCATCCACCATAAACCACCTGAATGACGGTTAAACAAACACACGCCGGATTGCACTTAATGAAACCCAACTACAACCACATGAGAAATATACACACATGCTGATAAGGAGTAAATGGCACGCCACTTAAAACCGAAAGGGTGGAGGCTTTTCTTTTTTTTTTTAATTAACCTGTTTATTGTTAGTCCTCTCACAAGAAAAGATCCTCTTAACAGGGCACACCCAAACCCACAAAAACCAAAGGTAGCTTTATGGCTGCAGATGCAGTCATAATAAAACTTGTTCCTGTAAAACTGTGCAGAGTAAAGATTATCATGAACTGGCTCGTGAGACAATCTATATTTGAGCAATCCTCACTCAAAGTTAAGGTGCCCAGAGATTTTCTATGTAATGAACTGTATAAATAATAACGTTTAAGCAGGACAGTCCATGTAACTCACAGGGCCCAGCAACAAATGAAAATACAAAACTCCTTGTCCAAAAAGTATTAAGAATTTCAGGATGGCAGCAGAAGAGCATTAAACCAAGCAGAGAACCCTTCTCAGGGCAGGGTCCTATACTGTATGACCATGAAGATTGTATGACCATGAAGCCACCTCTGCTTCTGAGGTCCTGTGGTCAATAAAGCAGCAGTCGTCTGCACAAAACACTTGGCCGTGCACAGAACTTGGACATCCAAGGAAATCATCCCACCACACCGTATATATGCTTCTCCAGGTGACAGCCCTTGACCGTGATGGAATTTTTTGATTAGATATCCTGTTAGAAGGTTGTCTTTGAAGTGCTGATTACTGAGTTACTACCTACCAATCGTAAGAAATTCCAGGTCAAACAATTTTCCATGCCAGTTTCCTTTACTCAAACTACAGGGAGAAGAACAGTCCTCAGAAGGGTGGGGGGTGGGGGCAGGAAGGAAGAAAGTATGTGTACACTTATCGTTAGTCAGGGTCCCCGGTGGTGAACCACGGAGGGTCTGGTCTTGCACCAGGCAGGATCCAAACAGACCAAAGAGTCTCATCCAGCCACAAGTATCAGACTGCAAAGTTCAACTTTCCTGAGTTATGTGTTAAGTGCTTTTCAAATGCAAACTTGCAGATCTGATCCATAAATCAAAACATGAAACCAGTGTGCTCTATTTTTACCCAGCTTACACATGCTGGTCGAAAGGAATGAGACATGAGTATTTTTTAAAAAAAATTTGGGGGGAAATATGACCCAGTAAAAGCCTGAGCCAAACGTATGAAAAATACAATGCCCAGAACTTCTGTTTCCAATGAATTCAAGGTGGGTGTCCAAAGAGGAAAGCCCCCATTAAGGTCTCACTGGGACAAATGATACTTTTGTTCTGCTATTCTAAGAAGCTGGAGAAAGAACAGTCCTCGCTCCAAAAGTGATTTTGACAGGTGAAGGTTCAAATGCTTTACCGAACTCTTGGAACAATAAAAAGATGGCAGCTTGCCCAAAAGGTCTCCCCTCTCCCACCCACAAGAAACAGGAGAGTCCCAACGCCTTGAAACCGAAATGCTACAGAGCGTCACAGGGTCGATGTGAGACCATCCCAGCCGACTACGGGGTTTTCAAATGTGAGTACGCTCTGTGATGTTTATGTCGAGTATAAACATGGAACAGAAATGTAAAAGGAGGAAAGGCCAGGTCAGCTGGAAGCCTCCCTGGCAGGATTCCACCTCATTGAGAGCCTCTTTATGGAATAAAATAAGCCAACGCCCGCCACGCCTGCTGGACCTCCTAGAATCTGCTTAGATTGTCGGTGGGTTGGAATCTGGCCACAGGTTTCTCCTCCCCAGATCCAACCAGTCCCCATTCCCATGTAACTGGGCCTGGCTCTGGCCAGCGCTGACCCTCCAACCACACACCCCCTCTGGAACTACTTAAAATTACCCAGCATTGCTTCCAAGTGAGGCCTGTGGCTTCTTTTCTTTCTCTTTTCTTTTTTTTTTTTTAAAGCTAGAAAGTTAATTTGAGCTACTGTAGGTTCCAGGACGGAATGTTTTCGCGTCACTTCTGTACACCGGTTCCCCAGTCCTCCCTGAGCAGCAATCAGGAATGGGCACATTTTCGGGGGAGGAAACCGGCTATTTTTAGGTAATCTTTGGAAGCATCATGGAAACATCTACTGTGCAGACAAGTTCCTCCGAGGAAGGGAGATGGTGATCTTTCCCTCTCTCCTATCAGGAGGGCGGGATTCCTGCGGCCATCTGCGTGCCCACCACATTCACCGTGCTGACCTCCCCTCATATTACTGAGGGCTGTGTGGTGGAGGCCGGGAGGAGAGGCCTGGGCAGACACCATCCCACGTTTTCGCTCTCCTGAGTAAGAACAACAGGTCATTGATTTGCCATAACACAGCAGCTCACTGCTAGGTGAGAAACAGCCAACACAGACTACAGGAATCAAGCAGGCGTAGAAGTTTCAGAAAAGCTCCTTCTCATATGCCTGGGGAAAGTACCCAGGCCATGCGCCAGCTCTGATTTAGCCATCTGGAGAGGGGTCTGCCGCACACTCTGCTCTGAGAGGCAGTGGGGCACCATGGTTGCAAGGACAGGCTCTGGAACCAGCAACCCAACTAGACATGTGACTTCGAACAGTCCATCCACCCTCTCTGGACCGTTTCCTCGTTTACCAAATGGAAGTGATCACAGTCAACACCTTCACGGGGCTGTTGGTGAGGAGGAGGTGGGTTACAGAACACCAGGAGTTGAGCACAATGCCAGGTACAGGGTAGGAGCTGAATATTACCTCCCTCCCCTTTCTTACTCCTTCACCTCAGACCTGAATACCTGCTACGTGCCCAACACACTTCCCCAGAGCCAGAAGCCCAGAAGCTATAATCCCAGGTTTGCAGGCAAGCAGGAAACGAAAGGCAAGACAGTACTTTGTAAATTAAGAGGAGGATGAGACATGTGTCACTTCTCGGAGCCAAGCAATTCATTAGAAGGGTCAGGAGTCTCCGAGGTCCCCAATCTCCTGTTCTGGGAGGCGGCTGACCCACACACTACAGTGAACCCAGGCCATGTGGGGTCGGCGCCAGGGGGACACTTCTGTGCTGAGGGCTTTAAGGAGATCCAGATGGCCTGAGATCCCAGACAGAAACCAAGAACCACCCAGGAACCCAACTATTGATCATTTATCAGACCTCCCTGAAAGAGAACACGGTACAAAGAGCAGCCCACAAGAGCCCAGAGTCTGGCCCCTTCTTGACTTCCCAACGTCACATTGCCCGGGGGTTCACCTTGATCTCTGGCCTCTGCTGGCTTAGCCTGGAACTCTCCCCACCTCTCCTGACCTGGTTAACGCCTCTTCTATATCCGACACTATAGTAGGTCCCTGGTTAAACGTGCCCTTCTCTTCTAGTGGGACTAAGGCCACGCTGAAATAAGCCCCTGCCACGTCTGCCTCCCCTGCTCAAAGCGTTAGCTCTGCAAATGTAGGAACAGGCTGTTCCGCTCCTCTAAGCATGGCCACTTGGCTGTTTGGGGGACAGGCTGCCACACGCATGGCTCCCCTTCCTCTCCTCTCTGGTGCTCTAGGAGTGACAGAGTTGCCTCTCATTGGATGCAAAAGTCCACGCACAGCCTTTCAGACAGAATGCTAACCTGCTCCAGACGGTGACCCCCTCTGCACGCCCAGCAGGCCACACAGCGCGGGGCACAGGAAGATGGCTGGGGGGGGTTCACTAAGGCTCCGCGCCACCACACTTGAGCCCTGGCCAAGTGATCCAATCCCAGTGTGCCTCAGTGACTTGCCCTGGAAACTGGGGAAAATGCTGGAACAGGAGCACAGGGCTGCTGGGGAGCCTGCATGTGATAACGCATTTGCAGCACTCAGACGCCTACACACTCAGCTGTCATGAAACGCTCATCTTGTTACTATTATTCTTACCACCACCGACTTCAACATCCTTTTATCAACCTTGAGACAGAAAGAACAAAGGCAGAAGGGAAAAGTGAAAGCTTAGCTGTTAAAGGTGGTGACCTCCACGTTTGCACTGGGGTTTCCTGTCAGCCCTGACTGCCTAGATGAGCCAACCAAAGCAGCATCCTGTGCAGGGCTGCCCCGAGGCAACCCCACACTGCAGTGCTCAGATCACCTGGGCCCAGGACCCAGGTGGCGGAACTGGGGCTCACTGGCCTCCCAGGCTGGCTTTCCGGTTTCTCCCCATCCTGCCTTCTTTCCCAGCCTCAACAAACGGTGGCTGAACTGTTGGCCTCCGTCGTCCAAACAAGAGGGCACCCTCCAGTAAAAGCAGGCGGTTCCCCGCTGTCCTCAGTTTCTCAGCTGCCACCTGTTTCACGGTCATGAGGAGGAGGGCCGTCTCAGTCTGCTGCCCAGAACCGGGATGCATTTCCGGGAGTGCGATGGTCCTTCCATCCGTACGGCAGATGATAGACTGTGTACCTCGGCAGGACTGTGTACCTGCCCGGACACCTGTGGGCAGGATGAAGGGCCAGGCTGGCTTCTCTCCTGCTTGGGGCTTCATCTAGGGCCTGAAACTACCCAAAGGCAACACAGACTCACAACCAGGTGACTCACACTGCTGACGATGGAGGGGTACTGCCGTGAAGGCCACTAAAACCCTCCCTCCCCTTTCCCCAGGCTTGCAGCTTCCAGCTGGATGGCCCTTCCCAGCCTCCCTTGCAGCTCAGCAGCATGGCTGCTTCGCCAATGGACGGTGTGCTCTCACTTCGGGGCCCTGGCCAGATGCGGGGGGTGCCTCCTCCCAGCACTCCCTCCTAGTGCCAGCCAGAGACCCTGACATGACAGTCACTTAGCTTTGACTTGCCCTAGGGGAGGCCAGGCAAGGTGGTAGAGGGAACCTGGGTCCCAGAATAAGGTGCCCTGACAACCTGAAGACTGAAAAAAGTTACTGTATTTGGGTTTGGTTTTTTGTTTTTTGTTTTTTTTTTTTTTAATTTTTATCTCTTTGTTACAGCAGTTTAATATAAAAAGAGGATGTTCTGGGCCTTGAAGTCCTGAAGTCACATGGGCCTATGTCTATCAGTAAGATAAAATACAGACCACAATAAAATAAGGGTGGATTGGGGCACTCAGGTCGGCTGGATTTCCGATCCTTTTTCTTACTCAGGAACTCTCCAGGATGACAAAGGAGCTGTCGGAGTTAACTTTTACACTTCACTATGTCAGGGTTCAGTTAATAAAGAGTGCATGTGGAAGGCCTTTGTATGTTAGTAATTTTTCAGGAGATGACACAATAGACCAGGGGTGGCAAATGGCATTGGCACGTGAGGTGAAGACCCTTTCAGTGTGTTGAGAAAGATTCTGAGGCCCTATCTGGGGTCAGCAGGAAAGAAAATTGATTACTAATGTCTGCCATGAACAGGCACGGGAATAGAGGCTCGGCGAGGTAGAATTGTGCAGATTAGCCATGCCTGCCCTGGGCACCACATGGGGAGTAGTGGCTGGGATTTCTCTGCAAGAGAATTGAGTAAACACTGCCAGACCCCTGATTTGAGATTTCTACTATAGGCCCATAACACATTTCTTATGCATAACCTCAGACTTCAAATTTCCTACTTGGCCAACTATTCCTTCTGTTTTCTCTCACTTGCTGGACAACTTCTGCCTGGAATAATTGGAACAAATTATTTCATAAATACCTTATTTTTATTTTGGTACAGAGTTTTTGGTGGACATTCAGATCACCGATACTATGGTGGTGTTCTGCTTCCGAATTTATCCCAAACACCAGATTTTCTGGTGAAGAGGTATTCTTTATTTAAAAGATGCATTTGCATCACCAAGTGGGCTTTTGAATGCCTCTTTTGAAAAGTTCTTATCGCTTCTGGGAATTACTTTCTATCCATCAACAAAGTCACTCTGGATTAAATGAGATAGGTATATGAACGGGCCTAGAACTTAAGTCCCTTCCAACTAGTATTATTGGGATAGCCTTGAAAAGTTAGAACAAGGATTCTAGCCTTGTTATAAGGATTAAAGAAAGAAGGAAAAAAGGAAAGACACCCCAAAATGGTCAAAGCAATGTATTCTACACTAGGTTTTCGATCTCGAAGTCACAGGCCTCCTAAGTGAGTGGTAGGATGAGGGCCCCAGGGACCCCTGAGCCTGAGCAGGGAGTGGAGCAGCCAGGAGTCCAGCCACTGGGAGGCCCCAGGAAACCCCGGAGTGAGCTCAAAAGTTCTCAGCATGGTGTCTGTCCCTCACTCATCACTTCCAGGCACCATGACTCTGAGAACATGTCCAGCTGAAATAATAAACACTGGCTGTGAACAGAGGTCTTGGTCACCTTTTGACTCCACCTCAGGCTCACCTGAAACACGGTCCTCCAGCTCAGTCTGTCACGTGGCAAAACCACCTCACCTGAAACGCAGCTCACAGCCCACCCTGTGCACGCAAACGCAGCCCACAGGGTAACCCTTTGAGAAAAAGCACGAAGGCAGGAGGAACCATGCCCAGAGACTCCTAAGCCCCTCCCCTCCTGACATCAACAGCAACCATGCTGTAAGAGCAGCTCCCTCTCTTCCAGACCTGCCCCCGGGCTTGGCCCTGTGCCACATGCATCACCTCCCATAACCCTCCCTGCGACCCGCTTTTATGGTTAATCTCATTTTACAGATGAGAAGACAGAGGTCCATAGAGGCAGCAGCCAAAAGTAACAGAGTTACTAGATTTAAACCTAGTTTAAACCCAGTTCTCTCCGTTGTCCGAGCCCCAAAACTCCCTACTTCTCTGAATGCACATTATGTCAGGACAACTGTATTCGGTGAGCACAACAGGACACACGTTTCACAGATGAGGAGACTGAGTACCAGGAAGGGACACACCCTTGGGACCCACGGCCGGTGAGCGGTGTGCTTGGGAGGGGAACCTAGGCAGGGCCTCTGACCCTGTAACTGCCCCCATCATTCCCACGGTCCCTAAACTGTCAAGGTTCTGGCAGAACAATGTGGACAGACAGCACAGAAAGTGACAGCACCAGGCCTGGGTGGTGCGATCAGGAGTCAGACACAGATTATTTTAGCTCCCGTGTCTCAGTCATGACTCAGCCTCCACTACACCCCAGGAACTGGGGATTCCAATGACCCAGCATCCGGGAGGTCCGCCATGCATGCCCTACTGCTCAGCATGGGAAGTCGGGGAGGATGGCAGAAGATACAGCTCTGCCCTCGTTTCCCCAAACCTATTCAGCTATATTTTCCCTGGAAAATAGAAATTAGGGTCACTCACATACGTGAAAGCTCAATTTGTTCTATTCATCTGTTCTCATACCCAAAAAATACTTTGTGCTTACTGAATGCCAGGCCCTGTGCTGGCTACAAATTATATTTTTATGTAAGATATTAAGTTAAATTGGCTTTAAAACACTCCACAAAGAGATGACAACATTATTATAATGAAAACCATCCGCCACCCCCCTACTCGCTCCCCCCACCCGCCCCGCCCCTGCAACCCTGCCCCAGGGCAAGACATTGAAGATCTTTTAAGAAAAAAAAGAAAAAAAATTTTTTTTTGCCTTTTGTGTCTAATGCTAAGCTGTTTCCTGAGGTCAGTTTTTTTTTCTTTTACAATTAAGAGTAAACAGGCAAAAAATAATAATGCTGATGACTAAGACAGGTATTCATCCCTCCATTGCAAACCTGTAAAAGCTGAGCCTTGTTACAAAAAAGATCAAGGTGGTTTCCTTGGTTTGAAAGGGGGGAAATCAGTTTGCATACCCCTACCCACATAGCTCACCTCATGTTACAACCCATATAAGCCTGTTATAGAAATGGCAGCCTGCCCAAAGATTGTGAAGTCATAAAAAGAACAAAACTCCCAATTTCAAGTCTTGAATAGGAACCAAGCTGAGGAAAATTCCAAATAATTTATAACCGCTGGCTCCCATCATTACCAACAGAAAAGGGATGAGGCTGGAAGAAAAGAAATTCTCAAAGGACAGATACAGGGAGGGTCTTTACCTGTATGGTCAGTTTTCAGACAGTTCCCCCACTATCGAATTTGTACCCCCAAATTTGAATCCTTCAACACAAAATTACATAAGGAGGCCTCCAGACACATGTGCCACCCAGCCACAATGGAGCCCGCTCGGCCCAGACACCGAGCTCCTCTGGTGGGAGGAATTCCACGCCACCAATATCCCCGGATAAAGAGCGTGGGCATGGGGGCAGGACGGAACCCACTCAGACAAAGGGGAGCTCACTTGCTAAAATAATTGGAAGCCAAGTAACCCAGGGGCCAGGGACATGGAAGTAGGCAGTGATGGGGCAGTCAGGGTTCAGAGAAGCCTGGTTTCCCTCCCACGCCTGGCTAGTGAGTGACCCCGGTACTGCGGCGGGTCACCTGGAAGCTGAGAGTCAGAACTGAACTCACCACGTCAAGTGCTTGTCAGATGATAGAGTAAATCAGGCAGTGCTCTGCCTTTTGAGGGACCCACCGTATCAGCAGAGACCAGGACAGCTACTATTATTATTACTGTAACATTATAAACACACACAAGTTCAAGGACTAACAGTGCCCCATTAATATCATGAAAGATTCAATGCCATTCAATTCTGGTTCAAGACTGCTCAGAGCCAAATACCCCAGAACTGTGCCTTCCAACACAGACGAGCATTCCATCTGCTAACGACCACAAGACCAGCCCCCATCAGGGACCCGGGATTAAGGCTGATAGAATCAAGATGTTCTCTGCTCAGTGAGCTGCCTCAATGAACTGGCAGTCTGCTAAAAACTGCAGGCCACCCCAACTCCTCCAGCAGATTCCTGAGCAGTCTGCAGGGGCCAGCCTGGGCCACTGTTGACAGAAAATTAAATGCAAGGTCAATAAATTCAATATGAAGCACAAAATATTCAAGAAAGTTCCCTAACGGGATTCCTTTCTCTAATGGGGGGAAGGGGGGGTTGGATATGAAAGTGATCTTTAACCATGAAAGCAGCTCGTTACCATCATATAATGAGGGAGTAAAACTGAAAACAACGTAAATGCCTTCCCATGAATAAACAGTTAAATAAACTTTACAGAACATTCAAGCAAAAGAGTAATAGGCTGCTGTGAAAAGAATAAGAAAGATATGTTTGCTCCAGTAGGGACGGGCCTTCCTGATATATTAAGGGAACAGGAGCATTTGTAGCAAAGTATAGAACGTGCAATTCTGTTTCGGAAAAGGCATGACTCTGTATCTGAATAGAAAAATCTGGAAGCATGCACACCCGACTGTGTTCACTGGCTCTCCCTGGGAAGAAGACTTGGGGTGATTGCAAAAGACGAGCTTTCTCTTTTTTTGTTGTGACATGCTCCCATGTTTGAATTTCTTTTCTCAGTTTAAGTTACATGCGTTACTTTTATAATAAATTGTGACACACACCTCCCCAAAGAAAGAAACAGTATATGTGAAGGAACTCTTCATTGAACAAAACTGCTCGTCGGCATCTAGAGGCACTGATGCGGGAAAAGTGA
This sequence comes from Ursus maritimus, assembly GCF_017311325.1. NCBI lineage: Eukaryota > Metazoa > Chordata > Mammalia > Carnivora > Ursidae > Ursus > Ursus maritimus. Next base: position 32,212,062 of record NW_024423786.1, read on the forward strand.
CAGGTTTTATCAAATGATGAAAGCATTGTGTACAGTAGGTTCACACATGAGTAACAAGGTGGCCAGGGAATGGTATCATTGCGTTCAAATATGCACAGAATACCTCTAGAAAAGACAAGACACTGTTCACCAGCTGCATTTGCGTCTGGGTAGGGGAACAGGGAATGGGGGTGGGGGGAGTGCAAGGGAGCCAGTCTTATCTTTTTACGCTGAGTATGATTCTCACCATGTTTGATGTCCCCCGTCAACAAGGAACCAGCAAATCCATGGAGGCCTTGCAGGATGGGGCAGATGCCTTTCTGGTGACCACATCTGCTCCGTTGTCACACAGGGGCCGTCCAAATGCCTTCCTGGTCCCCAGCCATACACACTCTCCTGGACCAACAGCTTCTGCCTCAGGAGATGGCCTCTGCCATTTCCAGACAGCTTGCCAGAGGAGTGGAAGATGTTCAAGATTACCTTGTGAGAAGATGGAGTCGTCCAGTTGCCTTTGGGCCTGCTTAACAAGCCAACCAAAAAAAAACCCCAAAAAAACAAAAAAACTATCCACCTTTCTGATCCCTTCCTACCTTATTCCCTGGCACCCTGAGAGTGTCTTCCCCATGACGCAGAGGCCCAGCACTCAGTTATATTGAGGACCGAGGGCCCAGGCCCAGTGCAATGACCCCACCGAATTCTCATTGTTGCTTTGGGAGACATCCCAGTTAGTCCCATTTTCCAGATTAAAAAACTGAGAAGCAGATAAATCGAGCCCATACGTGGTGGAGGGGGATTTGGACCTAGGCCATCCAGCTTCAGAATCTGCTGCTGGCCATGCCACCTGGAGACCAGGTGGGGCTGCAAGCTTCGAAGAGGCTCATACGCAGACATCGTAATATTACAAAGGCTTTCTAAACTGGCAAAAGCTGAGGAGGAAGTCAACGCTGAGGGTTACATCATCCTCCTGAAAGAGATTTATCGCTGTGCCCCTGAACTCTGTCCCACGATAAACGGCCACGGCAGTAAAATAAACAGACCAGGCACATAGCAGGTCAGCTTCTCTGCTAAAATGGGAACAAGTCCCAACATCCCTAAGGCATAAGCAAGTGACACACACGGAATATCCAAGGCCCCACCCTAGCCACAGCTGCCAGTGACTGAAGACGCACGGCCCACCGCCAAGCGTCTTCAGTACCGCTTCTTTACCTAAAGTGTGCTGCACTTGAGCTGGAAGCTGCTTCCTGGCTCAGCAAAACACCAGCTCTGCTAAACCTGGCCTTGAGGAAGATTTGTCCCTCTGGCCGCACTCACAAACCCAGTCCTAACTTAGACCATTTACCAGGAGAGGTTGTTTACCTTAAATCAATTCAATTTTCTTTTTCCCTCAGCCTAGTCTATTTACGTATACACACACACACACACACACACATATATATAAATTTTGTGTGTGTATGTGTGTGTATACATACATAAATTTATATATATATAAATTATATATATATATATATAAATGATTCCCTAGTCACTTTATTTTTAACATGTGAAAATACATAACAGTTACAATTTTTAAATGAAGGCTGTGTAACACCTACTAACATCTTGTGTACCATAGCTTTGAAAAGACTACTCTAGACATTAGCTGGTTTTCCAAGACAAACTGCTCCTGGGTCAAATAAGCTGGGGTTATAGGGAATTGAACAATTTTAAACTGCTGCAGGACTTCTCAGAGCCTTTAATATGCAAATGTACACTGACAATCTCTGAGAGCACTAGGGTGCCACACAGCATTTCCCAACTTTACTGGATTAGGGAACTTTTCTTATATGCTCTCAAAGAACTCTAAAGTATCCAGAAGATACATCCGTAATTCTACCTTAAATTGCCCTTTAGATCTTCTACAAACCCTTTCCCTGAATGTTCCCATAGGCTTGGAGATTATGTTTTCTATAAATGGTAGATGTGGGGTGAGGAAGACAGGCAAGGGGCACAAAAGGAAGATGACAGAAAATAAATTATTGAGGCTTTCTCTGATCTACAACTATTTTGGTGGCCGGGATTACGAATCTAGAACCATGTTACTTGGAATCAATGAATTTTGCAGATAAAGGATAATAAAAGTAGGTTCTCAAAACATTGTTTCCGGTGAAGGGGGCTAAAGGGAAGCACACCCCTTAACCATGATGTTTATGCAATTCTGGTGATAACCAACTCACTTAAAAACCACACGAAGAAACAGCTCATTGTTCCAGTGCAAACTGTAATTCCTAAACATGGGTCGTGATTTAGAGGGATCCAGGCCAAAAGCAGCCTTCTCCTTTCTGGGTTTGCTTGAGAGCTTCTAATGTCAAAATCTTCATCCGCAGACAATGTATTGCCAAGTGGGAAGAGTCAGAGAAGAAACTTGGTAATTTGGACCACCGCTTAATGCAGTAGAAAGAGGGGAGTTGTCCTGATGGGAGCAAGTGCAGTATCAAATTATGTGAGCAGGGAAAATTTCCAGAAGCTCCACCCCATGGCCACTTAGCTCTAAACTTCCCGTAATGGGATGGGGGTGGGGGGGTGCTTCCTGCCATGGGAGGAAAAAAGTTGGTAAAAATTATTTACATAATAACTGAAACACATCCAAGTAGCATTCCTAGTGCTATGTAAGGATGAAATACTCATAAGCATACCGACAGAGCAGTGAGCCGCACAGCTTGAGCGCTAATTAAAGCCACTCTCCAAGCTTCTGTGCAGTGCTGGATGGGAATCTGAGATTCAGTCAACTGTCATCCAAGCATCCCAGATAGGGAGTGGGCTCGGTCTCCAGCACCACTGTGATTCTAGTACCTAGCATGATGCTGACCACATAGTAAAAAGGAGAAAAGCAAAAGGGGGGAAACCGCTGCCATCTACTAACCTGACCAACAACTACCCACTCATCAATACACCTACCAACCAAAAATCAACCAGACAAGCTGACCAGATAACCAGCAGTCCACACATCTACCAAACCACCACCCACTTAGTCAACCAACTACCAAACCCGAGTGGACTCATCCTGGACCACCCTCTCCCACCAAATCCTTTCCTTCCCCCAGGCCTGCTGGCCACCTCTAAATCGATCCCCAGCCCAGCAGCCCTAAGCTAATGGCAGGCCCCCTCCACTGGCCGTTCCTGTCTCTGTCCACAGATGAGGAACTCTTAACTCTTCCCAAATCTCTCCACGGGTTCCAGCAAGGCCACCTCATAGCCCTGAGGCACCGCCCCTTCTCAGGGACATGTAAAACAATTTGAAAGTTGGGGGAGCTGGGGGAAGAACTGGTTCCAAAACAAACAAAAATTTCAAGAAATTGAAGTTAATAAATATTTTATTAAGTGCCTGCATTTAGTATTGTGTCTTCCTCACTAACTGCGTTCTATGGTTGACATCTATGGAGATTTCATTACATGTGAAAATGACTTACAGGTTCGTTTTCTCACATCCTGAGAATTCCAAAGTATACATTATAATTGCTGAGAAATCAGTCAATTGTAAAATAAAGGAGTGAGTCACGGCCAAATAATATAACAGAATACAAATACAAATAAATAAGAGCAAAAGTATTTTTTTTAAGTCTTTCAAATTATTCTATGACAACACTTGCACAAAACACACCCTTTTTTTAGTATGAGAGATGGGTGTGTTTTATTGTATTTGATAGGACAGACTCAGGGCCTAAGGTCTTAAAACACCCCAGCATGCCGTCCGAAGGCTGAGCTCCCTAGCTGTGCCCCAAGGCTTCCATGGCTGGCCTCTGCCAGTGTCCCCAGCCAGCTGACCCTCCGCATGCCCTGGGCCTGTGCTCCCCCTCGGGCAGAACCCCGGGCTGCTCCCTCTGTTCAGAATGCCCTCCTCTCCTGCCTCTCACTAGGTGGCTTTCTTAGCCACCCTTCAAGATCCAGCCTTCTCGGATACATTCCCTTTCTCCTTGGCATCATGCTTTCTGATATCTGAAGACCATCTCACAAAGTAGACAGAAGTGGGCCTTCCCACACGATCTTACCAGGAAGCCAAATGTCCAGGACAGTTAGCAAGACAAGCCACCATCCTTAATGACATCGCAGCTTCCTACGAGGGACTGTCTTAAGTTGGGGACTCTTGCAGGAGAAGGCAAGTCGCGGGGGAGAGACTATGAGCTTGAACAGGAAAAAACGGGAATTTTCATCTTCGGTAACCTCTAACGAAAAGGTAGCATATTGTTCCGTTATGCATGTACACCATAAAACACAGGTATATTCAGCAAAATCAGATCTTGTCCCATCACATTATAGAGTTGGCGATATCTCAAAATATCCTGCATGCTCCTCACTACATCAAAATCATGGCAGGTTACTGGACTAGTCGCCAGATCTTATTAAACATCTAAATACACATGTACATGTATTACTATATCCAAAAATTTCTGATAAATGTATTTCAATATAACTAGTTTCCTTTGTAACCCCATGTACATGATTTTATGCATAAAGACAAGACTGCAGACTTCAGGGAGCCAATGGGGTCCAAAACACACTCGGTTAAGAATCCTGGCTCCAGGCTGCCTGGCTGGCTCAGTCAGTAAAGCACGCAACTCTTGATCTCGGGGTTGTGAGTTTGAGCCCCATGTTGAGTGTAGAGGTTACTTAAAAAATAAAATCATTTAAAAGAAATTCCTGACTCCAATTAATGAATTTTTAGAACCAAGAAATGAAAGGACTTCGGTAATAGATGTTTGTTAAATGGGCCATAGATCAGTGAAACTGCACTTGCCAGGGCATGGCATTGGTCATCTCTTACGGGGACCCTAGGAGGTCACTATGAATAGGTCTCCCAACCAATATGGCCTACCTACCATCACTGAGTTACCCTCTCGGGCCATAAATACAATCATTTATGTTATTCCCAGCATGAACATCTTCCACTGCTCCCTACAGTCTGTGGCAGGGGTCAGCAACCATGTTCTGTAAAGGGCCATATAGCAAATATTTTTAGGTTTACAGGCCATATGGTCCATGCTGCAACTATTCAAATCTATTGTTGTGAGAAAGTAGCCATAGGCAATACATAAATGAGTGGGTGTGGCCTGTGTCTCAATAAAACTTTATTTACAAAAACAGGCAAAGGGCCAGATTTGGCACCACTGTCTATATAACTATCTATGATGATGGAAATGTTTTATATGTACACTGTCCAACTTGGTAGCCACGAGCCACACTACTGAGCACTTGAAATGTGGTTAGTGTGACTAAGATGCTAAATTGTACCTTTTATTTAATTTTTTAATTAATTTAAATTTAGCCAGCTACATGTGGCTGGTGCATAGGTCTACCCAGTCAAACCTAAGTGTTTTTCCATCCCTTTTGAGGTTTTTCATAACCAGCAAGTACCAAGCACTGAGGCCAATCAGGGGGTGATGTACCAAGTGCTCTCACATTCCTGCATTCCCTTCCCACTCCTGGGCCCAAGGGGTTCCGCAGGCCAGAACGTCCTGTCTCCTCAATCTGCCTCTTTTAAACTCTACTGTTCACCAACCCTACCCTTGCCACAGGCCTTCCCTGACACCCCAGATGAAAACTGCTGCTCTCAGGGAGCCTGGGTGGTGCAGTTGTTAAGCGTCTGCCTTCGGCTCAGGGTGTGATCCCAGCGTTCTGGGATCGAGCCCCACATCAGGCTTCTCCACTAGGAACCTGCTTCTTTCTCTCCCACTGCCCCTGCTTGTGTTCTCTCTCTCGCTGGCTGTCTCTCTCTGTCAAATAAATAAATAAAATCTTTTAAAAAAAAAAAAAAACTGTTGCTCTTCATGCCTCTCTGGGAGGCACTGTAAGAACCTTCTCTTACTAAACATGCCACAGTGACTTGTTACTCATTCTCTGGCTTTTTTTTTCCTTCACTGTAAGATATTTGAAGATAAAACCATGTCCCTAGCACAGTGCCTTTATTATTTTTTTTTAAGATTTATTTATTTTAGAGTGAGAGAGAACACAGCAGGAGGGGCAAAGGAAGAGAGAGAAAGAATCTCGAGCAGACTCCACGCTGAGCACAGAGCCTAAGGTGGGGCTCGGTCTCATGACCCTGAGATCACGACCTGAGTCAAAACCAAGAATCAGATGCTTACCCCACTGCACCACCCAGGTGCCCCAGCACAGCACCTTTAAGGTTAATAAGCATTCACTAAGTTTGTGAAATGAATACACTATAATTATAGCTAAGTACTGAATATAAACTGTCTTTTTTAAAAAACTCATTTTGAAATTAATAGATTTATCTAAAACCTGTTTATCTTTTTTTTTTTTAAGCGTTGGAATCTAGATTAAAGTAAAAAGGCCCAGATGGATTTCCAATCTGCAGTACAGAGGGATATAGCCCACTCAGTCAACGTCCCATTCCACTACCACAAGATCTCACCCTCCTGGAACCTCAGTTTTCCTCATCTGTAAAATGGGTTGACAGTGGGGCGCCTGGGTGGCTCAGCCAATTGTCTACCTTGAGCTCAGGTCATGATCCCGGGGTCCTGGGATCGAGCCCTGCATCAGGCTCCCTGCTCAGCGGGGAGTCTGCTTCTCCCTCTCCTGCTCCCCCATTTGTGCTCTCTCTCTGTCAAATAAATTTGTAAGTAAAATCCTAAAAAAAAAGAAACGTTTAAAACGGGTTGACAGGGCCTACACCTGGCAGGAATGGAGAACACTTAGCACAGTGCTGAGAGAGAATGAAAGGGTTACAAATGCCCCCTGAACACAGGGAGGGAAGGAACACACAAACCAGACTTAGAGGGGCAGGAACACCAGGACGACCACTGGATTCCCGCAGCAGCCTTTTGCACAGGTCTATCTCAGGGCAGGAGGGGCACGGCCTTTACACAACAGCTGTGCTCGCTGACCTCCCCTGAGCACACAGATCACACCACCACCGAGAGCACTCGGGTGGGTCAGTGCACACCTCCAGCACCTGCCAGCCCAAGAGCTACAGAGCTGTGTGCGTCTGCTCTGGCTGCTCCGATGACAAGCTGCCATCCCCATGAATGTCACGGCCACTGCACACAAAACAGGCTGGAAGCTGTAATTTTTGCAGCTTCTGGGGCTTCTCTGAACAGATAAGAAAATCCAGCCAGGCCACTCGTTATCCTGGTTTTTCTGACCCAAGGCCCTGTTTCCCCTCTTACTCAGCTGCCTTACTCACCAGGCTGGCCGCCAAATGATTGGGCCTTTGTGAACAATCAAATCCACCCTCCAAGAGGACGAGGGGGAGCCGCATTTCTGAGGAAATTCAAAAGAGTGGGCTAGGGCTGTTTTAAGCCCAGTTACAAAAATGGCTTTGAACTGCAGCAGCCCTGTCGAAGAGGTTCTTAATTTGAAGGGATCTCAACCTCTCATGTTGGTACTGATATATACGGAATGTTCTTTCCTGATCATCATCTATTTCCCTGAATTATAAAATACGCCATTACAATCAATTCAAATTACATGTAAAATGGATGTAAAATAAATTGAGTCTCTCCCCACTGACAGGCCAGGGTTGCTCTGTTCTTACTGGTGGTCATGACCTTGGTCCTACCTCAGGCTTGGCGTATTCAACTTTCTTCTCAAGCCTCAACACCTCTGTTGCTCAGAGAAATCACTCAAGTTTCAGGACGCCTGCGTGGCTCAGTTGGTTAAGCATCTGCCTTCGGCTCAGGTCATGATCCTGGGGTCTTGGGATCAAGACCCACATTGGGCTCCCTGCTCAGTGGGGAGCCTGCTTCTCCTCTCCCTCTACCCCTCCCCCTGCTTGTGCACTCTCTCTGTCAAATAAATAAATAACAATCTTTAAGAAAGAAAGAGAGAAAGAAGGAAAAGAAAGAAAGAAAAAGAAAGAACGAAAAAGAAATCACTTGAGCTTCAACCCTGGCTACACACTGGAATCATCTGAAAACCTTAAAAAAAAAAAGCAGTGGCTCTCCCCAAAAGAAAACAAAATGAGGATTTCTTTGGGGTGGGACCAGGTATCCATAATTTTTAAAGCTTTCAAGTTGGTTCTAAGGGTTCACAATCACTGCTGACAACCAGACCCCATGTGAATCCAATGGCCCCCAAACCCCTACCCAAGAGGCCAACCTTTTCCTTGAATGGGAATGGGCCTGGGGCAGAGAGACCCCAAGAGAGGTGAACGGGAAAGGAGAGAGGAAAGTGAGCACACCCAGGAAGTCAGGAACTCAGCGCCCAAAGCTGTTATGTCAAGCCTCCTTTCTCACAGACCTGATAAGCCCCTTGTCTCAAAGCAACGAAGTCACATTCTTTTTTTTTTTTTTAAAGATTTTATTTATTTATTCGACAGAGATAGAGACAGCTAGTGAGAGAGGGAACACAAGCAGGGGGAGTGGGAGAGGAAGAAGCAGGCTCATAGCATAAGAGCCTGATGTGGGGCTCGATCCCATAACGCCGGGATCACACCCTGAGCCGAAGGCAGATGCTTAACCACTGTGCCACCCAGGTGCCCCATGAAGCCACATTCTAAAAAGGACAAGGAGGATTCTGCCAGTCCCTTGGAATAAACGGGCTGCAGTGGTGAACAGAGGACCAGAAAGGTCGTCTTGGGAACTGTGTTTCAACTTTTCTTTTTTTAAAGAATATCCACTAACAACGGATGATAACGAAGCGGACTAGAAGGGGGTTGCAGGAGTCGCTCATGGGAGAGGCTTTGTTCTTGGTTCCTGGGGCAACTCCAGGTACACCCATTTTACAGAGGGATCAGAGAGGTGGAGAAGATCCCACACGATGAGTGGCCGGGCATACTCAAAAGTGGTTCAGGCTCCACCCTTTTGAGGACTTCCCCTAAAATGCTCAGTCAGCATCAGCCACCTCCTAAGTAAGAGCTCGGGACCTGAGCGCCTAGGCTGTCATACTTCACATACACAGGCACAAACGGCATCCCACTTCACAGCTGCCTGGGGCCACTGTGCCAGTGGGGGGTGGAGCCCCAGGGAAAGACGTGGAAGAAAAGGAGACGCAGGGGGATCTGTCCCAGCCTTGCCATTATGTGAGCCAACCTGGAGACTCAGGGGCAATGCTTCTGAATTCTAACTAGATAAGAAAGCCAAACGGGATGCAGGCCAGACCTTCAGAAGTGGGGCGCCAAGCCTCCCACTTGCTCAACGGAAGTCTTCACACCTGGGCAAAAGTGCCACGGGTAACGGCTTAAGTGGGACCTCCAGCAGGCCAGAGAAACCTGAACTGCAAAACCCAGCCCTGAGGTCAGAACCCTCACCCCTGGAGCCCATCTTTTCCCAGAAGGATTTACGGGAAATTTCAAATAAAATTAACTGGCTTCATTTACCACATTCAGCCCTTGATTTAAGTCGGGTCCCCTTCTAGTCTGACAGCCTAGTCATGCACAATAAATTAGCCTTTAAAAATAAAATTTAAAAGCTTGCTCTATTTCTTCCAACTCACAAGGTAAAAGAGGATTTTTTGAGTGTCTAAATCCAGACAACTTCACCCAAGGCTGTGCCCCTACCGCCCCCCCCATGCCCCATCCCCAAGTGGAGGGACCAGAGGGTACCAAGTATGCATTTTCTAGAACTACTCTGAGCAGCATAATGAACACTTACCACATCAGCCTCCCCTCCTCCCCAGTGTAAGAGCCCCACTCAGAGCTACAAAGTAGTCCTGACACCCCCTTTTACAGCTCCTGGAGTGCTCACCGAGAACAAGCCAATTTTTCCAGGGCATTGGGCCAACAGTATAATCGCATGCCGTATTAGAAGCTTCTGGTTGTTCATCAGAACCCAGAAACTTGGCTGGGGGCTGCACGCGGCAGGAGGCTCCATCAGGCTTCCTGTTGTAACAAATTCCTCCACACCCCACCTGTGAAAATCCATTTCCATTTATTACCAAAACTGGAGCCCTGTCTTTAGAGCTCTTTCCCGAGGCCTGGAAGCTGGCTTTTCCAGCTGATGATGTCACTGACAGGATTCTGACAATGGCTCCCGAGAGCCTAAACCTCTCGCTAATACCTAGCAAGAGCACATTCCTCGAGGGTGATGTCATGGTTAGCTAATTACTAATCTGGCCCCTACCCTGGAGCCCAAAGCCACAGTGCGAGGAGATGCCACTCCAGTTCTCTCCCAGGCACTCCTGAAACCGCAAACACTACCCCGCAGCGAACAAGAAAACCCCGAGCAGGGAGGGGGATCTCCAGCCACCAGATTTTGCAAATAAAATACAGGATATCGAGTTAAATATGAATTTAGAGAAACTGTAAATAATTGTGTAGTGTAAGCATATCCCATTGGATGACTTAAAGAGAGAACTGCCTCCCCCGTGTGGAACATACTTCTACTAAAAGTTATTCAATGTTTCTCTGAAATTCAAATTAAACTACTTTCTCTGGCAAACTTGGAGGACCACAGGTGACTGACTCTCAACTCTTTCACTTTGTTGAATTACGAGTAGAAAAAATTACCACAAGAAGTGGGGGGGTAGGGAAGATGGAGCGAAAATCCAGAAGGATTCTGCACTCACTGCTTCAACAAGTGTCCTTCCTCTACCTTAAAGATGTCAAAGCTAGAAATGAGATGATGCATTTTGAACGTGGTTTATCCAAGAAAATGCACGGGCCTCCGGGCAATGCACTGTCAGAAAAAAAAAGTCCTCATCCTCCATGAGAAGACGGGTGGTCAGCTACCACACCTGGTTCCACAGGCCAACGCGCCACACCCTGGCATTGGAGGAGCGGTGCCTGGCAACAGAGGAGAAACTCGGGTGATTTTTGTGGAATGAATCTCCCTGGTCAGGACTTTTATTTCTAGAGTAATAATGATACTGAAAGTGGCCAGTGGTAATCCATTCACTACCACTCAGTCCGATGAGGAACGCAGTAAATCAGATCTTTACACATAGAATCTCTGATAATACGGGCTCATACTTATTTGTTGAATAAACGGTCAGAGATAGGTCAGAGATAAAACCGAGAACATGTGTGTTTGAAAATAACAAACAAGTAAATGTATCATTATAGGTTTTAAATTAAAATAGATTTAACCCTTTTAAGGACTCGAAATTCATTCAATCAACATGCATCATGCATCCAGTGTGTACCAAGCCCTATGTTAAGCATTTCAAGCCATCATCTCCTTTCATCCTTCTAACAAGCCTATGAGGCCAAGACCCATTATTATCCCCATTTCACAGACAGGGAAACTAGGGCTCAGACACTTGCCCAAGGCCACAGTGCTGGTGAAAGGTGAGGCCAGGATTTAAAACCAGGTCTCTCTGGCTCTCCATGGGCTTTGAACACTCTCCAACCCTAGTCTTTCTACCTCCAAGTCAGCACAGCGAGGGTTCCGGACCGATTTGTAGGCCTGCCAAGCACCCCAACACTCACTGGTAAAGAACCCTCATTTGGAAATCTCTCCTCTGCAGTTTCTTAGAGGCTGAGGGTTGGGTCACCCTGGAGCACCAAGCCCACCGAGGACACGTTTGCCAGTGGCTCCCACTCAAATACTCCCTTTTTGGCCACGCAACTCTATTTCAATCAAACAGAATAGCTAGTAACATGTAAGAATTGCCCAGTTTAGAAGAGTGATTTTCTGAAACTGTGAGATATTTAAGAATCCCAATTGTGGGGGCGCCTGGGTGGCTCAGTCCGTGAAGTGTCAGCCCTCTGCTCAGGTAGTGTTCCTGGGGTCCTGGGATCAAGCCCCATGCTGGGCTCCTTGCTCAGCGGGGAGCCTGTTTTCCTCCTCTCCCTCTGCCTGCTGCTCCCCCTGCTTGTGCTCTCTCTGTCAAATAAATAAATGAAAAATCTTTAAAAAAAAAAAAAAAGGGAGAGAAAGAAAGAAAGAAAGAAAGAAAGAAAGAAAGAAAGAAAGAAAGAAAAACGATCCCAACTGTGGTCCTAGCAAGCAACTTCAGGAGGTACTCAAACATTTAATTGATTTTTTTTAAGACGCCATACCACCCCTGGCTGTGGGATGTAAATACTTCTCATGGGAATCATACAAAACAGGACTGTGAAGCTTTCAAATTTGGGAAATGTAAAAGCCAATGTTTACGATATAAATGGGAGTCAACCAGCCACTAGTTACATTTAAAAGATAAAAACTACACACACACACACACACACACACACACACACACACACACACACAATTGCTAATTACATAAGAGGCATGTATTGCCAGCAAGAGATTATAACTCAAGATGCTTTTCCCCAAAAAAGTTGATTAATGGGTGAAAATTGTTGGAGTCCAAGATCTTTATGCACAATGGTTACTTTAAACTACAATGGGAGGGGCGCCTGGCTGGCTCACTTGGTGGAGCATGGGGCTCTCGATCTCAGGGTTGCAAGTCTGAGCTCCACATAGGGCGTAGACATTACTTAAACATAAAATATTTTTTAAAAATATTACAATAGGAGAAACGTAGCATTTCAGTGGAGTGCTGGCAAACACTGTTTGGATCAAGAGATGGCACTTCGCGTCGCTAATAACAGGACAAACTGACCCGATGTACCTCCTGCTGGGATGCAATGGGACACATTCACGACTTTCTTTGGAAGTGCACTTGCCAAAAATGTTTAGCTTGAACTAATCATGAGGAAACAAAACAAATCCAGAATATGGATATTTCACAGCCTTGCTACTCCAAGTGTGCTCTGCAGGTAAGAACAGCTGACATGACCTGGAGGCCTGCTAGAAATGCAGACTCAGGCCCGACAGTGGCTTCCAGAAGCAGAATGTTCATCTTACAAAGACCTTCCCCACCACCCTGCACGCCCCCACCACTCCCCACCTTGTAATTCTGCTGCACATAACATTTGACAAGGCAACTGGGCTAGCTTCTTCAAAAATGTCAATGTCAGAAAAGACCAAAACCAAAAAATGTTAAAGATATGGGTGCGTTCTAAAGTTTAGGATGAAGTAACTTTGAAACAAAATCCAACTGAGTAATCTTTCATTGTTTCCTGGATTAAAAAAATAATGACCGGGGCACCTGGGTGGCGCAGTCGTTAAGCGTCTGCCTTCAGCTCAGAGCGTGATCCCAGCGTTATGTCAGGCTCCTCAGCTAGGAGCCTGCTTCTTCCTCTCCCACTCCCCCTGCTTGTGTTCCCTCTCTCGCTGGCTGTCTCTGTCAAATAAATAAATAAAATCTTTAAAAATAAAATAAAATAAAATAAAATAAAGACCATAAAGGACACTCAGGAACATTTGGAGAAATTTCATACGAGATATTATTGTATCAGTGCTAACCTCTTGGGTATGCAGTGACACTGTGGTTAGGAAAATGGCCTTTTTCTTAGAGACATCTGCTGAAGTATTGTGGGGGGAGATGGTGAGTGGTCACACCGTGTGCTCGAGACTTTCAAATGATTCAATAAGAGATTGGTGTGTGATGTGTATCCTGAGAGAGTAACAAAGTAAACAATGTGGCCAGACGTTAACAACTGGAGACTCTAAGGGAAGGTTCTATGGGAGTTTGCTACACTCTTCTTCCCTACTGGAGGGTTGAAAACTTCCAATGAATTTGGGAAAGGGAAGGAAAATTACATTACTGCAAAAATTTAATTTTTGAAAAAATAAGTCAAACCCTTGGAAAATAAATAGAAGGTAAAAGTTCATTATAACTCGGGCTCTGGAGAGTATTAATTAGCATGTATTAATATTCTTGGCAATACAAGAAAGAACATACATTCTTCCACAAACCAACTTTTCCTCCAGGTGTCAAAACATTTAAAGAAAGTAGTAACTACTTAGGTGCAGGGAGGCTGAGAAAGTCTCTCATTTCATCTTCAAATGTAGAGCGACTGACCCCTCAGGAGAAAGCTTGCCAGGCAAAGGAAAAATAAACCTGAAAATTTTACAGCTTTATTTTCAAATTCAAGCCCTGTATAGGCTTGATTCCCACATTTGGCCATAAAAAGGAATGAAGTATGGACACAACATGTTTGAACCTTGAAAACATTTTACTAAGTGAAAGAAGCCAGTCACAAAAGACCACATGTTGTACGGCTCCACTATACGAATGTCCAGCATCAGCAAATCCATACAGAAGTAAACCAGTGGCTGCCAGGGCCTGGGGGGAGGGGAGAGTGGGGAGTAACTGCTAATGGGTGCAGGGTTTCTGGGCGGGGGGAGAGGACGGGATAATATATTCTAAAATTATGTAGTGGTGATGGCTGTACAACTCTGTGAATATACTAAAAATTGTACAGTTCGAAGGGGTGAATTTGACGGTGTGTAAATTATATCTCAGTAGAGGTGTTTTGTTCTGTTTTGTTTTTATTTTTATTTATTTTTTTTTTTTAAAGATTTTATTTATTTATTTGACAGAGATAGAGACAGCCAGCGAGAGAGGGAACACAAGCAGGGGGAGTGGGAGAGGAAGAAGCAGGCTCCCAGCAGAGAAGCCTGATGTGGGGCTCGATCCCATAACGCCGGGATCACGCCCTGAGCCGAAGGCAGACGCTTAACCACTGTGCCACCCAGGCGCCCCTGTTCTGTTTTGTTTTTAAATCCTATATATTCCTCCAGGCTACAAGCTCTGTCTTACTCTTCTTAGCAGAAGACAGTTACAGGACTAAGACAAGGCAAATCTCTGTGACCTGGGACCCAGGAGGCCTGGGTTCTAGTCCAGCTACCACAACTCCCTCTGTGACCTTGAGCACACCCTGTCCCTCTCTTGCGCATTTCACTTCAGACTGCAAATTCAGGGCTGGACCTGAAAGCATTTCAAGGTTCTCCAAGACATTCAGAGAGCCAATTACAAGTCTTCTGCTGCTATTTTAAACAGCAGTTATTGAATTTCCGGGAACTTAATAATAAAACTTCATTCAGTTCATCCAAGATGTGAATTGTGTTTATTTCCTTGAGATGATCTTGGGGTTCAATAACATGGCAACCGTACACATACTTAGCATTTCGAATCTGTTCAGAAGACATAAACGTGGGGGAGAGAAGTCATTTTCAACACTGAGCAAGGATTTTTAATAGAAGTTTTTCCTCGACACACTTTCAGGATTTCATTTAAGCAAAACTCCACCCCCAAGTGCTAATAGGGGAGGAAAGGCCGGCCAATGACCTATGAATCTGGTAATTAGGGTTTCTCACACCTAGTAAAGGTCAGGATGGCACAGGGACTCAGCCCACCACTGGGGCTCATCCCTACAAACTCATTTCTCATCTTCTGGGCAGCCCAAGCCAGACACTGCAGCCACAATGGACAAAACTCTCTGCAGAGCCAAAGGCAATATGCTGGAAGTAATCAGCGCTGATTAGTGTTTGGGGAAACCCTTGGCCTCAGCACACTCTTTGATTCAGATTTTCCAGTCAAAGCCATCCCGAGTCATGCTGACTTGGGCCTGGAAGGAGGAAATTCCCATTCATGCCTCTCAGACAGTGCCGTCTCCTCCACAGGAAGGGCCCATGCTGGAGCAGAGAGCAGAGCTCAGAGAGGTCCCAGGGTGCTGATCTCGGGCATCATTTCCAGGCCGGAAGCAGGCGTCCCTGTAGCTGGGCTCAAACTTCATCCAACATTCCCCCAGCTTGGGACAGCGGCCCTTCGTGCTATTTATTATCCACATCTGAAGGCTCCTCAACCAAATAAGGAGAAGCACCTATCTGTCGCTTCTGGACCATCAGCCCCCACACCACATCTTCCCAAATTTGTCTTAAAGGGCCCAGTCTCAGGCTCCACAGCTAAATGGACTGAGGTGGAACCTCCAAAGTGAGCTGAACCTCATCCTCCCTTGAGGTCTCTCAAGGCCAGACTGAGCGAAATGTAAGCAGCCAGGAACCATGGGGCAGCCATGCTGTATGGGGTGCTGGCAGGGCCCATCTACAGAGAGGGGGAACTGAACAGACCCAGGGAAGCAAAAGCAGTCTCCATGGCTTTCTGACTCCTGGTTCCGAGTCCCCCTGAGGCCCTCTGCCGGACTGCCCTATATCTGTGATCCCAGAGTGGTTCACAGGGATCACTGGTTGTTTCTGATGCCAGGTATGAGACAGGTGCATGTGACAAGCCCCATTAAGCACAGCGGTTGGTTCAGAACTAGGCAGATGTTTCAAGGGGCCTAACCAGCAAATCTTGGGTCTCGTATAGGAGCTCCAGAAAACAGGGCTGTGCTCACCACCCTCATTCTCTCTCGTACCTGGCTGGGCTTAGTTCTGGGAGGGCTAAAGGCCCAGAGATGCAGCGGCCATTCTGCCACCACAGGGACCCCCAGCAGATAGAGCTAGAAATGAGGACAGGGATCAAACTCCCATTACCTGTTTCAGCCTGGAGACCCAGCCATGCTTGAGGGTTGCTTTACTACGAACTTCTCAGTTACGGGCCGGGCCGAGTGGGTCCTTCTTTTGTCTTTAAGTAGCTTCAAATGGGTTTTTACCACCTGCCACTAAATCAATCAGTCTTGATAGACCCTTCCTAACAAAAACTAATCTTTTGCACTTAAGCGAGCTCAAGTGAGTTCCTCTCACTTGCGCTTGAAAGAACGGTGCCTAACAAGTCACCAAAATGACTTATTCAATCTCCATGGCTAGAGTTTAAAGCATATTTTCTCAAAAACACTGCAGAAAAAAAGCCATGAGATCTCCCAATTCCTTTCTAGTTCTGATTCAGAAGAACTGACAAGAAGCCTTCTGACCTTGGTCAACAGCACAACATGGTCCAATGGTGGGCCTCCTGGGATTAATTCCCTCCCAGAACCATGCTAACCACCATTAGCACTCCCAGCATCACATCACCGGCAGGGGGAGAATCTGAGATCTCCTTCACGCTATGAGAGAGAAGGGAAGAGAAACCTACAGACACTAACGCTCCTAAAAGGTGAACAAACAACTCATGAGCTCCTCCCAGCAACAGCTCGTCCCAGCAACAGTGTGAATGAGGAGCCCCAGCCAAGTGGGGAAACCAGGCTGGTATGAATCAGGGACTATTTAGGAGTCTAGAAGACTTGTTCGACCCAGGTTCCAGGAAACCCACACAAACCAAACACCAGTGGCTTTGCTGAGAATGCAATACAGGCTGCACCTGAGACGTCCCCTGAAGAGCAAGGGGAAGAACGGGCTCAACTGGGAAATTGAAGCAATGAACCGGTTTACCAAACTGGCCACAGAAAGAATCTCAAGAATGCAAAAATCCCAACCTCTAATGAGTCTCAGAGCTCTCGAAAAAGAAAGCCATGAGGGCACTCAGGGCAACCCAGCTGGGGGAGCCCCTCCTGGGGCCGCCTGACAGTTTAGTTGTGTGGGTGGTCCCAGCCATGGGCAAGGCAGGCCTCCCGAGGGAAGGTGGCAGAGGCAAGCCAAGCAAGGATTCGTGAGGTAGGTTTGAAACACACAGCCGGTGCCCCTGCACAGCCTCACAGCTGCTCCATAGCCTCGGCCTGCTAACAGAAGGGTCTGCGGATCCCGTGGCTGCAGACAAGGCCAAGGCCGTTTGGCTCAAGGTACAGATTCAAGGCAGGTATGTTTCCCAGCCGACAGCTGCCTAAGAGACCAGAGCAACGGGGTGGACACGTTACCCATTATTTGGAAACTAAGTTAGGAATGAAAAGGCTGCCTTAGAGCTCATGAGCTTGCCCCACAGGCGGTGTGGGTTGGGGAGCAGGGAGGGTTGCAAAAAAAAAAGAAAAAAAGCAAGGAGCCCGCCCAGTCGAGCCACTACCCCCATTGAGGTGGGTGGGCAGCATAGACCGACAACTTACTCTCCGGCTCAGAGACTAACCGAGCACACCGGGGGCACTCAGCAGCCCGGGACAGAGGCACACACCTAACCATTCATCTTTGGAGACCCCTGTGCACGTGTCTTTTTATGTTAACCATAACCACCTGGATGGCTTTTCTCCTGAAAATAAGTAACCCAAGCTCATTCTACTTATAAATAAAATGATATTGAATCAAGTTAAATCTTTCTGTGCGGAAAGGCATCACACAGAGCTCTGGTTTCCAGAGTTGCCTGGACCTGCTGCTAGTCTAGGCACAGCCACTTGCTTACCAGCAAGGTGACTTTACATGCGGCCTCAGTTTCCTCATCTGTAAAATGGGGGTTAACACCATTCCTCAGATGTAGTGTGAAGATGAACTGAGATGAGGCCAAAAAAAAAAAAAAGCCACCTAGTACATACGAGGGCATTGATCGTTATGGTTAGCACTCAAAATCCTAAGTTTCTTTAACAAACCTTTTTTTTAACAAGCATATACCTATTTTGTGATCTAAAAAACCAATAAAGAGGTAGAGAAAAAAGAAGACAAAAATATCAGATACACTCAACCTCCACAGAACGGGATGGAGGGGGAATGTGTTTTAAAGAAACTGTGTCCTCAGCTCTAACCCCCACCCCATCAGGGCCTGCAAGCACAGAACGGGAAACTGCCTACTCCCCTAAACGCGAAGGCCAGTGGCTCCCTAAGCAGGGACTGTCAACGGCCATCGGGCTGCTGGCCAGAGACCAGCTGCACAGGGTAGCCTGGAGCTGTTTACTCACCCTCCCCCTGCGGGTTCAGGGACGCTCCTATTCGCTTTTGCTCCCTGGGTCAGGGTGTACTATTATTCAACAAACACGAATCCTGCGGGAGAGCTGGAGAGGTCTGATGCTGCCGCCCAGGGCTGGGGCAGTTGCTGGAGAAGCACCCCGAGAATCTGGCTCGCTTCTGCACGGCTCTTCACAGTGTGGGGTCTCGCCTTCCTGCAGGGAGCATGTCCCAAGACTTCTGGAAGCTCCCCGCCCGTCAGTAAAACATGGCACCATTCTGGGCTGAAAGGAGTACAAGCCATCAAGTGATTGGCATCCTTCCAAGAGCAAACCAGAGCACTTCTGAATCCTCTGCGAGGAAAAAAGCCCCGAGAAATTCCTCTTTTCAGAGCCCAAGAGGGTTTGTTTCGCTCAGTCTAGTCACCTGAACTACAGCAGAGCAAAGGTCTAGGAGGTGCAAAACCGAGGCGTGGGGACGTAACCTCGCTTCATCCCAGACTCCCTTCCAGGTGAGCCGTTAACCTCTGAGCATCAGTGTTCCCATCTGTGAAATGGGATGCCTGCACCACCAGGTCTTCCCTAGATATTCCCAAAGAATAGACATCCAAGACATCATTTTCCCTAAGAATTGGCTCAAGGGGGGCATTACTTTTCTACAAGATTTTTTTCACCTATCAAATACTAATCCAGTAAAGCAAGGAGTCCGTCCCACCCGTCAGAGGCAGAGAACAAACTGAAGCCACGTGTGTCTGATTTTCCACTCCATGGTTCTGACGATCATTACACAATTCTTACTTTTGACAGTACATAGAGGTGCTCCATGGGAGGCTGGGATTCCAGTATGAAACCCTACAGAGAGAGGGCTGTCTCTCCCAGGCACTGGGCCTCCGCTGAGAGTCAGCACAGCCTTTCCCCAGAAGGGGCCGAACAGACAAAGCAGATGAGGCATGGAGCTGCATGGTTCATACTGAATCACTTCTGATTCTAAGCAGACCTCCGGGTTAGAGACTTCAACAAGCTTTTCTAGAATTTAGTAACACTGTTGTTTTCATTGATTTTACTTTTATAGTTACCTCTCCTTTATGGCCAGTGATAGTGGGTTTCTATTGACGATGGCGTTCTACAGTTTCCTTTTGAAATAACGAATATGAAAACGCATAGATGTGGGGTGCCTGCTGGCTCGTTTGTTAAGCATCTGCCTTCGGCTCAGGTCATGCTCCACGGGGAGCCTGCTTCTCCCTCTCCCACTCCTCCCGCTTGTGTTCACTCTCTATCTATCTCTGTCAAATAAATAAATTAAATCTTTAAAAATAAAAATAAAAGTAAAAAAATAAAAATGCATAGATATAAAAAAATATTCAGAAAATAAGTCTGGCAAAAATCAGGATGAAGGAAAGAAGGAAGGAAGCAAGCAGCAAGCAAGAAAGAAAAAGAAATCATGATGGCAATGCAAGAAAGCCAAAGTGCTTAGAGGCTGGTCTGGTCACAAATAGGATCATGGCCATTTTATAAGGATTATATTTGTGTGTACATTGCTGTGGGAACACAAGAGAAGAAATGACTAATTCTAAATGGGGGATTTGAAGGAGGATTTCTTGTTTTTTTAAAAGATTTGGGGGGAAGGGCAGCAGGAGAGGGAGAGAGAATCCTCAAGCGGATTCCCTACTGGGCGAGGCGCCTGATGAGGGGCTCGATCCCACAACCCTGAGATCATGACCCGAGCTGAAATCAAAAGCCAGCCCCTCAACTGACTGAGCCACCCAGGTGCTCCTTGAAGAGGACTTCTAACAGGAGATGCATAGGAATTGGTTCCTGAGCTACAAGGAAAAAATGAGTGGTTAAGCAGAGGGAAGAACAAGGGCCAAGGTATGGGTCTATCAAGGAGAGGAGCCCTGTCAACAGCAAGGGGGGCAATGCAGTTGATGTGAAAACTCTTTAAGAGCAGGACTCAAACCATTATAAAGGGGAGTTCAAGTTCATGTAGTTTCATCAAGACAATAAATGGCTTTCACCTCAAGGACCAGAAGGCTGCCTGGAGCACCGTATGGAAAAGGATTCCAATGCTTGCCCAGTCTGGGCTCGGTGGGAAAAGACCCTCTGCCACGGAGAGAGACAAGCACAGCATGGGTGCCAGCTATACGTGGACCCTGATTCTCGATCATTGCTCACGGTTTACAGACTGGAACACTGAGGCCCAAAGACAGAGTTAACGAAGAGCACAGTCAGAGTAAGAAATGGGACCCGGTAAGCAGACTCCATGTTCGTCCCATTCTGTGCTCCAGGATCCCCTTTCACCTGAGTCAGAGCATTTAAGGCCATGGATTCATTACAAAGAAAAGCAAATTTGCTCTAAGTCTTGAGTCAATTCATTAAGAGGCTGACATTTATGGGTCTAAAACAATTAAGCTTTGTGGAGTAAGGGCGCTGGTGAGATCACCAGTGAGAAAGGATGGTCTCATCTGAAAGCACATCCTTATAGAAAATTAATCCCAATAAAAATATTTCTCATGTTGCCGCCCCAGGCCGAGTCTGTTGTGCTGGACCAGGCTTCACACGTGGTCAACTCATCTGTCCAGTAAGTATGGTGGTCTCCTCTAGTTGGGGCTGTGATGAGGAGCCACTAGGACTGTCCAATGAGGAGTTCTTGAAGCTTCCACCTTCCTCCTAACAGAATCTTTCAATCTGGAATAACACTCAAAATGACTGAGGCTGCTGTTTGTCAGACGTCCAAGCCCCATAACCACGATCTTTTTTTAGTTTTTAATTGAGGAGAGTCACTGCGGCTGAGCTACATTTTCCTCTCCTTCAACACGGACCCTGGAAGGCAATCAAACCCCCTATTCTGCACACATTCATTCTTTCTTTCAACTCTTCCTCCTAGAAAGGGGGGTGGGGGTGCCTCTTGCTTTCACTAAGCTGCCATTTTGCACCTTCTTTGGATGGGGACCCAAGTCTGCAAGACTGAGTATCACAAGGGAAGTTACCTGGTGTTTTACCATGTAAATTACGCCACTTAAATTTGAAGTCAGATTTTATTTTATAACCCAAGTTTAACTAACAACTTTTAATTATATAGACAGCTTTTAAGAACCCTCAAGCATGCTACAATTTACACGTTGACTTTGTTTTTTTCTGTTTGATCTGCCTGTGGGGGGAGGAGGCAATCCCACTTCAAGGTGGGGAAAGAGGTGATAACCTAAGTCACAGACTATATAATACTATAGCCAGTGACATCAGACTTTCATAAAACGAAGGGGGTTTCTAAAGAACCAACAGCAACCTAGTATAGCAGTGGTCCAGTGTGAGAAGCCTCCCTAGGGTCCATTCTTCCAGCCTCTTCAATGTACTGGAGTGTGAAGGCGGGAGGGGAGGTAGGAAAGGTGATCTAGGTGAAGCCAATCCCAACAAACACCCTGACCAGTGACTGGTTGAGGAGAGGGCAGGTGCCCCAGGCTGGTCCAATCCCAGCAAACCTCAGGGCCTACCTTCTTCCTCAGACAGGTGCAGGTGTGGGTATGGCTGTGTGGCCTGGAACAGATCCTGAGCTCTGACCACCTCAAAATCTCTAGGTCAAAACGCACCTGCAGCCTGCCCTACGCCTGGACGTGGCAGCTGCAGGAGGCAATGAACTCCCTTTCTGGAGGAGGAGCCAAGATTAGCTGGGTCTCCTACGATGTGGAACCGTACGCAGCCTAACTGATACATTGACTTCCAAAGTCTATCTCCTCTGCTTCCTGGCTATGCAGCCAGTCACTAAACCTCTCGGTGCCTCAGTCTCCCCACCGGCAACACAGAAATAATACCTACTTCATAGGGCTGCTAGAACTGAGATACTTGATGTAAAGCGCCAACGTGCCACAGTCTCTGGCACAGGCACATGGGAGCTCACCCACCTATCCTCGAACGATGGTTCTGAGAGACTCGGTTTCCAAGGAGCACCCAGCACTCTACCCGTCGGCCATGGTGTAAGCACTGCAGGGCTTTTTCCTGTCAGTAAACTAGTTACAGAATCTGATGACGGCGAGAAGGAAAACTTGTGGTAGAGGACAGAGAAATACAAACTGACCAAAACCGCAGCTGCTTTTACCAACCAGCTTAAAGAATTCTGTCTTTAAGAAAACAACACTTCTTACGGCTGGGATGTGCAAGAACTCGAATTCAAATACACTGTTGGTGGAAATGGAAAAGTCTGGCAGTTTTCTAAAAAGTTAAATACAGGGGCATCTGGGTGGCTCAGTGGGTTCAGCATCCGACTCTTGATTTCAGCTCCGGTCATGATCTCAGGGTCGTGAGATGGAGCCCCGTGTTGGGCTCTGTGCCTAGTGGGGAGTCTGCTTCCCTCCCTCTCTCCCTCTGCCCCTCCCCCTGCTCTCTCTCTCTCTCTCAAATAAATCTTTTTTTGAAAAAAAAAAGTTAAATACACACCCATTATATGATCCGACCATTCACTCAGGAAAAAAAGAAAAATATATGTCTACACATAGACTTGCACAAACAATGTTCATAACAGCTTTCTTTGGAAACAACCCAAATGTCATCAACAGAAGAATGTATAAACAAATTATGGTATATCCATACAATGAAATATTGCTCAGTAATCAGAAGGAGCAAACTGTTGACACATGCAACAACAAGAAGGATGATAGCCAAAGCATGAAAGTAGACAGACAAGAAAGAGTACATACTGTACACATCCCATTTACACAAAGTTCTAACACATGCGAAATGAACTACAGCAGCGGGAAGCAGATCAGTGATTACCCGGGGATGGGAGGGGCAGGGAAGGATGGGAGGGAGGAATTGCAGAGAGGCTCAAGGAAACTTTCCGGGCTGAACAGGTATGTTCGCTATCTTGGTTATGATAACGGTTTCCCAATGTGTGTTTGTATGTAGGTATGTATGTGTGTATATCTCAAAACTTAGCAAACTATACACTTTTTAAAAATTCATTCCAATAGAGACTCAGTAAGACTCTTCCTTCAGAGCAAAACTAGGGAAACATGGCACACGACTGATGTTTAGAATTTGAGATTCTACCCTCAATTCAACAGATGAGTGCCTTTTATCTTTTCTAAAATAGTGTGAGATGATCACCAGAGTAAGCCTAGTTAACACCTGTTACCAAACATGGTGACAAGTTTTTTTTCTTGTGATAACTTTTAAGATCTACTCTCTTAACAACTTTCGAATATGCAATACGGTATATTAACGATAGTCACCATGCTGTAGATTACATCCCCAGGACTACCTATTAAATACCTGGCATTTTGTTTCAGGTATAAAACCTTTTGATCTTTTCCACCCACAAGACCCACCTCCCAGGCCCTCCTTCTGCACCAATCTGTTATCTGTATCTATGAATTTGGGCTTTTTTTTTTTTTAAGATTCCACATATAAGTGAGATCAGACAGTATTTGTCTTTCTCTGACTTACTTCCTGTAGCACAATGCTCCTAAGGTCTATCTGTGCTCTCACAAATAACAAGACTTCCTTCTATTGATGGCTGAATTATATGCAAATATATGTTTACATATTATATGTATGTGTATACACACACGCACACACGCACGCGCACACACACACATGCACATATATACACACCCCACATCATCCATTCATCCATCAATAGACACTTAGGTTGTTTCCACATCTCGGCTGTTGTGAATAATGCTGCAATGAACATGGAGGTACATGTATCTTTTTGAGTTAGTGGGCTTTCTTTTGTTTCGGATAAATACCCAGGAGTGAAATTGCTGGATGCTATAGTAGTTCTATTTTTAACTGTTTTAGGAACCTCCATACTGTTTTCCACAGCGGTCATACCAATTTAAGTCCTACCAACAGTGCATGAGGGCTGCCTCTTCTCCACATCCTTACCAACATTCATTATTTCTTATCTTTTTGATACTAGCCATTGTAACGGATATAGGGTGATATCTCCTTGTGGTTTTGATTTGCATTTCCCTGATGATGAGTGATGTGTGAGCATGTTTTCATGCACCTGTTGGCCATCTGCAGAAAAGATGTCTTAAGATCCTTTGCCCATTTTTTAATCAGATTGTTTGGACTTTCGCGATTGAGTTGCAGGAGTTATTTATGTATTTTGGATATTAACCTCTTATCAGAGACAAGATTTGCAAATATCTTCTCCCATTCAGTAGGTGATTTTTTTTTTCATTTTGTTGATGGTTTCCTTTGCTGTGCAGAAGCTTTTTAGTTTAATGAAGTCCTACTTATTTTTGGGTTTGTTGCCTTCCAACTGCACACTTTTAAATGTGTCCTTTGTTGTATGTTGATTATATGCCAATAGAGTGATTTTAAAGTGCTTCTGAGCTCGTATGTTCAGGCGCCTGGGAAACCGAGACAGGAAGCACCATACCACAAAATGGACAGACTTGATTTAGGCCATAATGCAAAGGTGTTCTTAGAATGCAACTCCCTTAACACTCATTCCACTGTGAACCATCACTTATCTGAGACTTTCACCCACTTTTAAGGACAATGCAAATATTTCAGCAGTCCCCTGAGGTATCTCCTTGAGAAATAACTCCTTCTCTTAGACAAAAAGCCATTGACGGGAAGCTCCCAGAGGCAGATGTCTGAAGCTCTCTCTCTCTCTGCCTTTGAGAAACCCAAGCCTGCCATGTTCACAAGCAACAGGAGAGGCCTTACGTTCTAAGGTTATGAGCTCAGGAGTTTCAACACATACTGGGGGAGTGAGAGGGAGAAATCCTGCTAAGCGTGAATGTCTTTTGTCTTAATATCATCCCGACATCTTGAGGACAATCTGTTTTCTTTCTTACAAGCTGGGCCCAAGCTTGTCGTTCAAACAAACAAACCAACAAAATAGTAAAAGTAGGATACTTTTTCCCCCTTCCCTTGGTCAAGTTCATTAATGCGTTGTACCAGCATTAAAATGAGACACTTTTTGTAAGGGACATATTTCCGACAAATACACACAAAAAGGGGGGACAGAAAGAATAGTATAATATAAGCACCATGCGACTGAAGAAATAGAATCTTACAAATGTTGAAAGACCCTGCACCCCCCTTCATGGCTGCACCCCCCCCCATAGGCAACCACTATCCAAAGTTTGGGGATGGTCATTTCAATGAACGTATGTGTATTTCTATTACATATGTAAAACTTTACATATAAACAGTATCACAGCATAGGTATCTTTTTGCAATTTGCTTTTTCTGCTCAACAATTGTTTGCAAAACTGACCCTGGGTGGTTTACTTGGTAATGCCGCTGTTGCCTACGTCCATCCTTTTCTTGGCCCACTTCTGATTCCAGCCACAGTTACGGCCAGCAGTTCCGTGCCACTTCAAATCCTTCTCTGGGGACCACCTACCAACCCAAGCACACATCTTTTCTTTTCCCTTTTTGTCCCAGCAGAGCCAACATGCATGGGCATCCAGCCTGGAAGTTTTAAGAATGAATGTCTCCATCACCGAGGAGCAGGAGCTAGAGGACCTCCAGCTTCCTGTCTTTCTCCAGGCGGACGGTTCTAGAGGCACTCTGTATGTTTCTCAGGAAGCCCTACAGAACTGAGCCCCTGCTGCCCACAGCAGTGACCTTGATAACTCACCCAACTACTGGTTTCTCCTCCTTCCGTCTCACTCACTGTTCTTTCTTGCTTCCTGCGATCACCTCCCCTAAAAAAGGCATCTCCATGTGGGTGCAGGTCCTTGGGTCCAGCCCACTCTCAGAAGAACTCAAACTAAGCAGAGTTCCAGTTTATTCATTATTGCTCTGTATATTCCATTTTTATTGGCACAATTTATTTTAAAAGAATGTGCTCTTTATGATGGAGTATTATGAGAAATCAAGGTTTTTTTTCCCAAAGATTTTATTTATTTATTTGACAGAGAGAGAGACAGCCAGCAAGAGAGGGAAAACAGGCAGGGGGAGTGGGAGAGGAAGAAGCAGGCTCCCAGCAGAGCAGGGAGCCCGATGCAGGGCTCCATCCCAGGACTCTGGGATCACTCTCTGAGCCAAAGGCAGACGCTTAACGACTGAGCCACCCAGGCACCCCAGAAATCAAGTTTTTAAGCAATACTTAATGACAGAAATTATCCTCAAATGACTGCGTACAGTCTAGCTCTTGAGTTACTGATAATGCATTGATACACACGTGTAGAGAAAACTGAAAAGGGAGGCTAACAATTCCTTCATTTTCTCTGGACAGTGAGATAAGAAGCAATGTTTCCTCTTTTACTACTTGTATGCAATTTTCCTACTTCTCTGTAAAAACATGAACCACTCCTAATGAGGAAAAAACAATAAAGGCTATATAAATGATACTCAGTTGACATCAGTAGGATTCCTACAATGACTCAGCTTGGAGAAGGAGGTCTCATGGCAGAAGGAGGCAGGAGGGATCCAGGGGCAAGAAGAGGGTGTGGGCATGGCCCGTGGGTATAGAAGAGAGGGGCTGAGGAGGTAGAGAGATGGACAAAGAACAACAGGTCCACCCAGCATCCAGCCCCCTTGGCCCTTTCTAGAAGAGTCCTGAGAGGAGTCTGGATCCGCCTCTCCCAACAAGACCCCGGAGGCCTCCAGGGAAGTGACTCCACCCCCAGCTCCGGGGAAGGCCTCACTGGCCTGAGGGTAATTCATCCCCCTCGCCAGGTACTGGTTCAGAAATCACCATATGGTCCAGTTTAGGCTAATGAGACGTAAGAAGAGGTTGCCAGCTTCTGGAGAAGCTGTTCTTGGTTTAAAAGGAACCCCCAGAAACTATCCCTCAACCTCGCAGGAACTCTCTGCTACGGGAAACCACAGGGGGATCAGCCTCAGGACTACCGAAACCAAGACAGCAGAGACGTAACGAGCCTGGATCCTTGACGACGAGCTGCTGGGTCCCCCAAACTCATCACCCACTCTGTCTGCGCTTGCTGACAGGCGCCAATCAATCTCCTCATATGCGAGCCGCAGTTAGGTCCCACTCCTGCAGCTGAAAGGAGTCTCATGACCCCACCTGCCCCCTTGAAGGCTCATCTTGCTGTCCATTTCATCCTCATTTAACCGATCCACGGTGTCGTAGGGGTCATGGCGCCCTTTGTCCCAAACCTCAGATCTCTTCTGAATGTCCTGATGCCAATCGGCATGATCTAACCAAACCCCAAATCTGACATCCCCTTCACCTCACTCACTACCAGCCTAGAGTAGTAAATACCTGAGCCTTTCAATCAGGGAAGTGGGGGATTATCTGTTAGCGCTTCCTAAATACTTCCCATGTGGCAAGTACTTCACAAAATTTAGCTCATTAAATCTTCACACCCACTCTTTCAGGAAGAAACTATGATTATCCCCACTTTACAGGTGAGAACACTGAGCACTAAAGCTCCAGGAAAGTCCTGTAACTCAATCCTAGGTCACACAGGAAGTCCCAGATTCAACCCCAGAGCTGCCAACACTCCAGTCCTCATTTTCAACTTTTTTTGAAGATTTTATTTATTTATTTATTTGTGTGTTTTTATTTATTTATTTATTTATTTATTTGGGAGAGAGAGCACATGGGGAGAGACAGAGAGAGGTAGACTCCCAGCACAGCAGGGAGCCCAGTGCGGGGCTCTATCCCAGGACCCTGAGATCAGGACTCAAGCCAAAGGCAGACACTTAATCAACTGAGACACCCAGGAGCCAGGAGCCCCCCGTTCTCACTTTTAACCACAACTTCCCTCCTCCCAGAAACCCAAGAGAAGCAGGTGTTGCCCTTGGCTGGCAGATGGACAGAAAAATCAGACTCAGGGGCGCCTGGGTGGCGCAGTCGTTAAGCGTCTGCCTTCGGCTCAGCGTGTGATCCCGGCGTTCTGGAATCGAGTCCCACATCAGGCTCTTCTGCTGGGAGCCTGCTTCTTCCTCTCCCACTCCCCCTGCTTGTGTTCCCTCTCTCGCTGGCTGTCTCTATCTCTGTCGAATGAATAAATAAAATCTTAAAAAAAATAATAACATAAATAAAATTTAAAAAAAAAATCAGACTCAGCCTCAACTCCACTACCTCAAAAAATACCATTCATTCCTGGACACTAGCTGGAGGCACTGCAAAGGTCCAATCTTGGGGTATATCTTGCTTGCAGAAACTACAGGACATGCTAATCTGAGGGGGGAAAATCATGTTGTAAAGAGCATATCAGGACATCTTGTTTTTAGCTATTTACAGTGGACATGGATCATTCTCTTAGGGCACCTGGGTGGCTCAGCTGTTTAAGCATCTGCCTTCAGCTCAGGTCATGATCTCAGGGTCCCCTTAGACTGTAAGCCCCCCGAGACAGGTGACCTGTCTCCCCTCTGTCCTCCTAGCACTAGCCCAGTCCTGGCACAGATCCTGGCACACGATGAACGCTCTGCAAGTATTCATCAAAGCATCCACCCGATACTGCTCAGAGCTATCGGTGACCCCGTATCAGTCCCTTTGCATCACTGAGACATTACTCTCTTTCCAATTCTTGCTCGGTCCTTCTGGCTAGATCGGGGGAAAGGCTCAGTGTGGTGCTAGGTTACTCTGAACACCTATCGCTGGCTAATTCTCCTTTTTAACCCAAAGAGTAGGCCCCCCGCTGACAGCAGGCAAGGATGCTAGCTGGAATTTAATAACACTGCCTTGGATTTATTTATGGTTACCCCCAATTTACCTAGTGACACTGCTTTTTTGTTATGACAGTGACACAAGTCTCCTTTTCAAATGCATTTGTTTTAAAAGTGACTCAACTACGGGGGCGGGGCGGGGGGGGAGTAATGTTAAGCAAAAACGAAATAGAGGCAGCCATGGGATATAGCAAAAATAATACAAGTGACTCCTTTACGAATGACTGAAGTTTGGGAAACACAGACCTGGGCCAGTTCTCCCCTTTCACAGATGGGAAAACCGGCTGAGAGAGGGAGGCAGGGCCTCTCCATGGCCCCAGCGATGATGAAACAGGCCCAGGTCTGCCTGGGACCCACGATCTTGCCAAATCCAGCTTGTTCTGGGCCTTTCCCAGGACCAAAAAGTGATGAACACCTGTTGATCTTATTGATAACGCCTGATGGTCAAACTTCAATAGCTGGCA
The DNA here is from genome assembly GCF_017311325.1 of Ursus maritimus. NCBI lineage: Eukaryota > Metazoa > Chordata > Mammalia > Carnivora > Ursidae > Ursus > Ursus maritimus. The sequence continues at coordinate 32,241,549 of NW_024423786.1, forward strand.
AAACAAAAGCCATTGTGCAAGTGTTTAAATTTTTGCCCTGTCACATGGAAACAGTGCCCAGGCTGACTAATTTCTTCCCGTCATTAAAACGCAAAGATCGGCATTAGTCATCACTCAAGTATAACCCCCACAAATTCTACCTCTGGGAAAGGTGTTGGGTGTTCCCTGCCCCCAAGAGAGACAACCAAAAAATGACACTCCCCTCAAAGCGACCCACATCAGAAATCTGGCCCAACCAGGTAAACAGCAGGCAGCCTACACTCAAGGAGCAACAGAAGGACGCAGGTAGTTACCCAAGACACACACAGATCCCCTGGGCCTGGCAGGACTAAGACTAGTGAACCCCTGAAAAGAACTGGGAATGATAGAAAGCGATGCCCCCCCACACACACACCCTTCTAGACTTAGGAGCCACAGAATCTGCTACTGTCAATCTCTTCCAGTCACCCAACAACCCTGACACTGTTTGTACAGGGTGTGACCCCAGGATTCCAGTTTCCAAGCACTACTGTAAAAATATTGCCACTAGCTCCATGGCATGAGTTTGGGCAGTTCTGGGTTTAAGACCACACCCAGGGCAGCAAAAATCTTGGCAGGAAGCCCCACCATGATCCCAGGTATCAAGGGGCCAGGATTAGAAGGAAGAGAAAACAGTGCCCAGGGCCAAGGCAGCGGCAGACCTGGCTGGAGGAGGGCAGTTGGTACACTCCCCTTTGTTCCAGATTGAAAGTACACAAGGCAGTGAGCACAGTCTCATCTCCAGCACGGCTGCTCCTTCTTCGTCCTCAACTGAGCCCTGAAAAGGGTGAGTGGGAGGTGTGGGGCTTTACAGTAAAAATGCTGATGATGGCATCACAAGAGCAGCAGCTGTCCATTACTGGTCACTGCCCGTGACCAGGAGCTGAACTGAGGGCTTTAGATACACATTCTCTTTATACCTTAGAACTCAATGAGGCAGAGCATTTTATTTTTAAAAATATTTTATTTATTTATTTGATAGAGAGTGAGCACAAGCAGGCGGAGCGGGAGAGGGGGAAGCGGGCTTCCCGCTGAGCAGGGAGCATGGTGCAGGACTTGATCCCAGGACCCTGGGATCATGACCTGAGCCAAAGGAAGACCTTTAACCGACTGAGCCACCCAGGCGCCCCAAGACAGAGCATTGTATTATCACATTCTGCATATAGAAGACAGGCTCCTAAGGCGAAACAGCTTGCAGGGGTCAGCCAGGTCTCAAGGGTCAGAGCCAAGGCTCAGACCTACCAGCAAGTACATCGCCTGGATGGCGTCATAGCGGCTTCCGTAAGAGCAAAACCAGGAAAGAAAGGGGAGTGAATCGAAGAGACAAGGATTAAAGAAAAAAACAAAAGGCAAAAAAGCTGGTCAAAACAACAGCTCCATCAGCCAAACAGGACAAAAGGGAAAGTGGGGGAAAACGTCAAGAAGAGTTGGCACCTGTTTTCTATCCTTAAAGGAAGCTTGGCTGGAAGATCGGGAAGTGCCTCTAGTCTGCGGTTCCTGCCAGCAGTTACTCAAAAACCCAGGTCACCTCTTCTAAAAGCAGCCCACTAGGTATGAGGTACCTTTGACCAATTTCTGGGAGTATTCCCACCCACCTCTCCACTTCCAAGATAATCAGGTCACTTCTTCCTTCAGTCTGAGGGGGCCACCACAGGTCCAGGAAGGAGGAGGGAGAAGGGGGAGGAGGAGGGCAAAGACCACCATTCATGGGGCACGTATTATCTGCCATGTGCTTTGTAAGGATTGTGTCGTTGAATCTTCAACAACGGCAGCAGTTGGGGCACTATGATAGCCTGGGCCACTGAACCTCGGGGCGGGGGGGGGGGGGGGGG
>NW_024423786.1:32243408-32300827 GCF_017311325.1 Ursus maritimus
GGGTGTCAAGCGACTTGTCTTGAGTCTCGCAGCCAGGAAGTGGCAGGGTCTAACTGACCCATAGTCTCAAGCACACTTAGAAACATAGTTCAGTCCGTAACTGGAAGTGGTTTCATTCCCTCTCCTTTGCTTCAAACAAGGTAAAACAGGTGATTCCATGGACCTGGTGTCCAGAGGGCTGCTGAGAAAATGTTTCAGAAACACCAATACCATGACGACCGTAGGGCTGCATATAATATTCAGATCTCTAAAAGTTCCCGGATGGGCAAGGGTGAACCAAGCTGCCAACTACACTCTGTTAGGCTCATACTGGAGATACTGAAATTGTTAATGGAGCTGAACAACTAAAAAGTAGATGCATTTCCACGCTGGGCTTCACCATGAGACAAGGGCATAATAGTTACCAAACCTAATAACTATTATTAAGAGACCCTGGCAGTCCCAATAAAAGTTGGTCCTAAAAACTTTTAAGAGACAGAAAGTAGCTGGAACACCCCCACTCTGTGGTTGACCATAACATATTTCTAGACCAAGGGAGACTTGCAAACCATGAGCCTCAACCAAGACCTCCAATTTTATTGCTGGCCCTGGCTCTGCAGTAACTCAACGATGAATCTTGTTACAACCATCAGCATGATCCAAAGGACCTCACAAAACGTTCCCAGCCCGGGCTCTTTCCTCCTGAGAAAGCGCGATCCCTTTCCCCCATTCTGATCAAAAGGCAGCTTTTACGCAAAACTCTCTGAAAGTAGAAAAAGATTTGTTAAGATTCTCCACAGGTGATGTGGGGTTTGTTTTCCTTTATATTTCTCTATGTTCTTGCAATTTCCTTACAATAACTACAAACACAACTTTTTAATATAGAAAAAAAATATTTAGAAGTGAATTTTGAAGACCATACTGATGGCTTTCCCTTGAGGAAAGGAAATACTCAGTGGCTGATCTGGGATGTGCCTCAGTTTCCTCACTGTATAACGGGGATTACAACATTAACTACATCCCAGGGTTGCAATTAGGCTTCATTTAGCTATTACTGAAAAGCATCTTTTTTTTTTTAAGATTTTATTTTTATTTATTTTTGACAGAGAGAGAGACAGCCAGCGAGAGAGGGAACACAAGCAGGGGGAGTGGGAGAGGAAGAAGCAGGCTCACAGAGGAGGAGCCTGATGTGGGGCTCGATCCGGTAACGCCGGGATCACGCCCTGAGCCGAAGGCAGACGCTTAACCGCTGTGCCACCCAGGCGCCCCTACTGAAAAGCATCTATCACAACTTTCTGGTACTGGTAGGTACTCTATATTCGCTATTATTAATAAAACTAGTACTGTGATTATAGTGACTCTCAGTGGTTTCCATTTATATTCGTTTTCTGAGCCTCACATGGCCACTTGGAAAAGGCCTTATTAAGTCTCACAGTTGAGGCAAATCATAGATGTTCAGAGAATGACAATGAAGTGCTGAACGCTTTACGTTCAGCATCACTGTCCCCAAAATGAGGTGTTCTACTGGGACCCCAGGCCCAGAGGTCCACTACACAAATTCGTGTTCCACTACTGGATGTAAAGGACTCCTACTTTGCATTTTCTGAAAGCAAATATATTGCAGACGAATGAACGTTATCAGACTTATTATTCAAGCTACATATGCTAGAGGCTGTGAATTTATTCAAGAACTTATTATATTCCTAGTAGGTGCCAAGCCGAGAGCCACAGGGGTGAACAAGACATTCAACACCTACCCCTAGAGCAGAGGTGATCCAGTGGGAGAGGGAAACAGGAGAGTCAGGAGACCTATGGAGCTCAGGAAGCTATGAAATGAAATGGCACAGGGCGGGAGGGGAGCCGTGGGTGTCGGGGACAGGGCCTCGTGCCCTCCAACCTCAGGGATGACTTCCCATGGGTGTCAAACAAGAGTGCCAAGAAAAAGGGACAGGAGAGGTAATTATGGTAAGAGATGCATGCCTGACAGGAAGCGTAATGTGACACCTGGATGGTTTCCTGTAAGGGACTCCCCAGGTGCCAGTTTGCCTCCTTTGGTGCAGACAAGGAATGTGACGAGCCACTGCCCAGGGGCTTGCCGGCCAAAATCCCTAAGGCTCCTGCTCTCAGCATACTTTCTGGGTTCTGCCCCTGGATGGCTGCAAGCTCCACTGAGAGGCCCCCTGTCCCCCCAGGAGCACGCCCTTGGTCTTCCAGCCTCTGCCTCTTCTGACAAGGAATCTTATATACAGAACCCAGAACTCTGCTCAGTTAATAGAACGGCCAAGTCACAAAGGCCTTCTGGCCTGAGCCTAAAGACCCCAGCAGCACCTTTGGTCCCCTGGAGGGTGGCGCCTAGTCCCCCCACCTCTGGCCTGCTTTATCCTACTGAGGGAACAAAATCACTTTGTTCTTGAGAAGAAGCCCCAGGCCCAGCCATGCTCCCACCAGACCGCAGAATGCCACATTAAGTCTTGTTTCCCTGGAGTATCTGAGAAATCACTTCAGGGAGGTACAGGGAAATCAGGGTGATTCACACAAACAGTGCGGTACCAGCATGATAAGAACTTGATTATTTTCTTGGGGGTTGCAGGGGAGATGGAGGAACTGATTTTAGCCACTGAGAATCTTTTCAGACCCCAGCCTCCGCGGGAGGCCTGCCTCTGCCTCGGTCACAAGCAGCAGGAGGCCAAAAGTACCACCATTCTTGTTTGTAGAAGGAAAGCCGACTGCTGCTTGCCTTTTTTAATCTTAAAATCTGAATTTATGGGCCGCAGCAAATTTACATATCCCTGCCACAGATTCCCCACCCACTTCCCTATAGCTCAAAAGCCAAAATTTCACACTGTGTTCTCGTTATATCTAAACGGAAATTCCAGAGAAGTTGTCTGGCATGGCAAAAGCTGACCAGCCTTATGAAAATACCCAGAAAGGTGACCCATTTAGTCAAAAGAGCTTTCAGATCTCCATGAGAAAAGGAATTCATGCCAGCATAAAGGGCCTTCAGAGAGGGAGAACAGGAGTGTTGTGTTAACGCCCAGACCTTGCAACAAACCAGCCCAGCGGATTTCTGGGGAGGCTGAGCACCGAGTAGGCCAGCCAGGAGGGCTGCCGGAGATGCCCTTGGGGACGCAAGTTCAGCTCTGCAGCAGCTTGGCAAAGCCACGCTACCCAGCAAGGGGCCTACCCACAAGGCTCCCCGCAGAGGAGCCGGGAGCTGCCGGCTGGGAGTGGGGGCAGGCAGCTGCTCGAGCCAGGGCAGCCAGACTGATAAAAGGCCAAATGCCAGTCAGGAAAGAGGTTCGGCTCAGCAGCAAACACAATCCCACATGCCCTCCCGCCAGTTAATGTTTAAAGGTAGCAGAAGGAAAGGATGAGGCGTGAGGTCATTTCTGAGAGTGCACAACTGGGCCAACAGTGACTGTGACCAAGGATCTCCCAGCAAGGCTGCGTTTCAACAAACGGTGTGCACCATGAGCCCCACAGGACTGCAACTAGGGGCACCCCCTCCCGACCTCTGGCTTCTAGGCCCCACTAAGAAAGCCCTGCCTGGCTGCCCAAAGCAGCCTTCAGCTGGTCCCCACTGTCCGAACACTGCCGCTGGAAACCAAAAAAAGGCAGGGAAAGAACTAGAGATGCCCCCCAGAACTGAAGAGGAGGCCCCAATTAAAGTTCAACGGTGCTGGAAGAGGCAAGGCCAATGAGCGAAGAAAAGTTTTGTTTTATAGAACATTTCAATTGCACATTCACCAAGGTCAAGTGAGTCAAGTTGCAAGCAAAATAGAAATGAACAGAACAAAGGCTGCAGAAAGTCTCTCACTATAGTCTATTTTACTTTTAAGTGTGAAATCAAACTTAGAGATTAAAAAAAATACTTGATAGTTTGATGCAGACAAGCATCGTGCCCGGGAGGCTGATTTGGGCTTCAGTTTTCTCATCTGTAAAATGGAAATAAATACAAAGCCACTCACTTCGTGGGGTTCAGGATGAAGATGAGAAGCGATAAAGGAACTCAAGACAATGTCTAACGGAGGGCAGGCACAGGAACGCGCTAGACATTCTGTTCGAGGATGCGTGTGCGCACCTCAACATTCAGTACACAAATGTCTCATCAGTGTGGATCCTCGGAAAAGCCAAGGGATATGCAGGAGGAGGACACGTGTCCTCCTTACTAAGCCATCTACCTAGGCCAGGTTGTGCTGCTGAGGGAAAGGAGGAAGTCAGATGCTCTGTCAGAATAATTCAGACCCAGAACCAGTCTTGACAAAGTGAAAAACCAAACTGCTTCTTTGCTTCTAGTATAAGAAAATCTTAACCAAGGACATTCTACTGCACAGCGACTGGTCAAAGGGGGCTCAGGGAAGTTAAAAGTTCTTTGGCATGTTTTGTAACCAGACAATGGGTGTAATAAAACCCCATCGAATTTTCTTTTCTTTTTTTTTTTTTTTTGAGAACTGAACAGTTTGCACAAGTGTTACAGCAACTATCTACAACGTATCAGAAGAATGCTTTTAAAGCAAGTGCTGTAAGGCTCTTAGAAGAAAGGCAGCACTGGACGTATAGCTCAATATGATTTTGAAAACGAGAAATCACGATACTAAGTGGGCAGAATTAAAATACCCAATAGTTCCACCCTTTATACCGTGTATAACTACTTCACGCGTTGCTTTATCACTTTAGTATAAAGAGGACCATTTGGTTTTCTAATCATCTTTCCCAAAAAACTCTCCCTAGAACATGGACTCAATTTCCCAAGAAAAGTGAGCAAGGCACTTAAAAGCTGCAAGGCCACTTTGCAAGCCCCAGCAGAGGAAAGTGCTGTTGTTTATTATACAGTAACCCGAGCCAATCTGGTGATTATTGAGCATGTTTAATGGATAACTAGATTTACAGCAGTAATGTAAGGTGGCTTCTAGTAGAATGTCATGAAAGGCAATTTTCGTCATTGTAAGAGCAGGAAATAGCACGCATTTAGACTGAAATGGCTCGTTCCAGTGGGTTTATTCATTTGGTTCAACTTCTTGGGGGAAGGGGCTAGAATTATAGACCCCCCTCCTTAACTGAGGATAACTAAAGATCAAAACGAAATGCAGAACAGCAACAAGAAGGGGGTGGGGGGGATGAAATGTGGAAAGAGGCCCTCGGGGGGCCTCCAAATAGGGCCTCCACAAAAGCACCCAAGACAATCCATTCGAGCACAGGAAAAACCAGATCTTATATTTGGATTTGTCCTCTAAAAAGAAACTAAGCTTTATGGTAATGTATGTATATAGCTTATGAATTTGCATATATGAGAAAGGGGCACATTAAAATTGTTTTGCTGATAGGAATGACTGCAGTCACAGTCAAGAGAGCCCCAGATTAGATGATCTGTTTCAGCTGGGTTCACCTACCCCACGCCAAGCACCCTCGAGGAAGATGCCCGGCTGGCAGCCTCCAGCCTCAGAAGGCCCTTTGTGAGACAGCCCCTGCCTACCTCTGTGCCACCCACCCCTCTGACCTCCACCAGACAAGCTCTTCGGCTGTGCCTCACTTGGCTCATTGTCTGTTCACCTGCCTAATTCTAGTCAGGCTTTAGGTCCCAGCTTAATGGCCCCTTCCTCCAGGGAGTCCTCCAGACTACCCACCCCAGCCTGAGGGAAGGCATCCTCCCCCTCCCACCCCCCAGAAAGCTTGCCATCTTGATAATCACTACCCACAGCATGGCAAGCACCACTGACAGCAGCAACTGGGAGCAGGCTGGAAGTAAGGAACTCAGCCTTGACACCTGACCTGCTGAAGAAGACCGACATTTTTAACAAAGTCCCCAGGAGATCTGTGTGTGCCTGAAGGTTTGAGAAGGGCACTCTCTCATTACTCTCTCCTCTGCACTGAGCAGTGTATAAGGCAAGCTAGGGACCTGACTCTCCTTATTCCTGTGGCCCTAGCACGGGCCTGGCTCACAGCTGGTCTTTCCTATATTTCCTGAATGAGGAAAGGAGGAAAGAAAGGATCTTAAGAGGCATCTTCGTTAGAGGTTCCACACTGGGGGGAAGGGACTCAGATTATCTAACACACCAGATGACAGCAGCAGGACTGGCCAGGGAGTAGATGGAAAACGAGACAAAATCCCAGACTTGGGTTCAGAAGCACATTAATATTAATAATGATAATGCCAGCATTGTGCTATAAACATATAACGCTCTCAGCAACTAAGATAGGAACTATTACTCTCCATTTTACAGATGGGGGAAATTGAGGCTCACAAAGGTGAAAGCAGTGGAACCAGATTTGCACAGCTGTTAGGGAGAGAGTGGGGCTTAGCATCCTGGCCGTCTAGCTTCCGGCCCACAGAGACACCATCCACCTGGACCTAGCATAACCTAGTATGTGCTGACCCGGAGGCCGTTTATAGAGAAAGCAGGGTGACGTGGTGCCCAGGCCACGAAGCCACGGCAAGCAGGACCCAAAGAGCCTGAGCCATCCTCAACTACCCTGTGCCTCCGCCTCACGGTACAGAACCAGGATCTGGACAAGGAGGGAAGGGGGAGTGCCCAGGAGACATAATTTGGTTCCAAATCAAAGCCCTCCTTCAGCACAGACTCTCCAAGAACGAAGGCAGCTGCTGACTGGCACGGCCGCTGCTGGAGGAGCGCCGCAGAGCCCAACTGCCATCTGGAAGTGATTTGGCCCAGAGATTCCTGAACGGGGTGGAAGGCTGGAAGGACCAGCCACCCCATGCTCCAGGCTAGGTCTCAGAAACAAAGCCGGTATGAATGGGCCCCAGAGGCAGCCATCACATAACCAGGGGTCCTCCCCTTCCAAGGAGGCCAGGCCACAGCCCTATTGTAGCAAAGCAGCAGTAACACAAGCCAACCAGGCTGATCTCCCCAGGGCGGCACCGATTTTAAATGTCCTTTCGGCGTGCAAACCCTCCAGCGATGACTTTTGAGAACACTATTGGACAGAACCATATTTATTTCGCAAACACTCACATAGCACTTACTATGTGCCACAAACTTTTCCAGACATTTTTTAAAATATTCACTCGTTTAATTTGTATAACAACCTTTGAAAGGAGGTAGTTACCACCCCCATTTTAGTGATAAGGAAACCAAGGCGCCCAAGTTTCTTAATAGCTACTCAGTGGCAAGTGGGGTTTGAACCAAGAATCTTGGCTCTGAACGACTCCAAGAGCCACATCTCATTCTGTGTTACTTTGTTGCAAACGGTCCAGCTCTTGTTGATTCTGACGCGCAGGCTACTCGGCTACTTTTATAAAACCTTCTCTACTACCTTTGCCTAAAAGACACACTGGCGTTTGCTAGGTAGTTCAGGAAAGAACAGGATTTAAGATTACTGTATTTGTGTGTGATTTTGGTGGGGGCGGGGCAACAGGAAGGAAAAGGGGCCCAGTGCCGGTGACCCACCACCCTGGAAACCCTGCCCAGTGACCCAAGGTCTTGGGAACACACACCCGCCTGCTCTGGGGCACTAGCCTGGCACAGCCACCTGAAGTCAACATTAGGGTCAGACCGCATCCTAAGGATCAAACCAGAACATACCACCCGAACTTCTAGACAGACTTGATTGTCATTCTTGGGCTGGGAGACCCCTTTTTCTCCAAGTTGGCCGAGCTGCCCTGTGTTTTTGGAAAAGGTTTTTGGAAAAACAAGTAAATAAAACTGCCGGCTCCTGGCCGGCAACTAGGATTCCATATGCCGGGGCCTTGCTATGAACTGCCCCAGGCAGAGTGAGAAACTGAAGAAACTCTTCACCGCTTGGATGCAGCCTAGAATGGGCCCACCTTACAACAAATCACAACGGTGAATACACAGCCAGAACGGCCTTTCAGTGAATTCTAGGGAGAAACGCCAGTCCTCTGGCAGCTTCCAACCATCTCATGTCTCAGAGCTGGGCGCCTGTACACACCTCTTAGGATTCCAGCAATGCACATTATTGGAAGTTATCCAAAGTCCACAAAACCCTGTATTCATTCAGATACCTTCCCAGATTATGGAGTAAAACACCATCCACTAAGTAGCAGGAAATACCACCTCCCCCCTACCCCCACCCGCCAAAAAAACCCAGCGAACACAGGGCAGCCGCTCCCTCAACAAGTTCACCTTGATGCAAGATGCAAACTGATTCTGCTCACCTCCTGACAGGACACTCATCTCAGGGGACCCTCATCCTGTCACTCACCTAAAGTCTTGAGATCCCTGCTTTGCTCAAAGTGTGGGTGTCCAGCTGCCACCCCAACATCCCAGACTTGCAAAACTGGGTGTTAACAGGGGTTCTCTGGTTAGGGGAGAGAGGCTGTGTTTTACTCATTTCTGACCTGGAAAAGCGGGTCAGTTAAGGGTCAATTTCACAACGGGACAGGCTGGGCCTCCAGTCACCACTTACCAGCTGGGTGACCTCTGCAAGTTACTTCACTCTTGTTTCCTCATCTTTCAGTGGACATCATAATACTAACAACAACCATAGAAATAACAGCAACCATTTTCTCAGCGCTGGGGTAGAACTAGGGCAAGCCCTTTACCCTCCTGGTGACTTAATGAAGCAGATCGTTCTGTAGACAAGGAAACCAAATCTTGAGGATTCAAGGTGGTCAACGGCATGATGAACAGAACACGCTGAACACCTCGTGTATGCCACCAACTGGAGCCAGAGCCTTGGTCAGCACAATGGAACACGGCATAAGCCGTGAATATTTGAACTGAAGTCTGAGCTGGATGGGACTTTTTTCTGAAGGGCCGTTACCCAGAACAGCCCCAGGAGCAGGGGGAAGAGGCCTCAGGCAACACCCCCACAGGAGTTCTGGCCCTTGGCAAGTAAGTCTCCCTCCAGGCTCCAGAGGCTGGAAAACCTGTATACGGTGAGATCTTTCCGGAGGGCAGCGAGGCAGCCAATGACAGGACTCATAAATGTGGCCACACTCTGACCCAAGAATGCCACGGAGAAAATAAAGGAGAAAATAAAACAATACAGCCTGTGGTGGGAAGAGGTCCACAACAAGAAGCTGCCAACAGCCCACGGGCCCACAACCAGAGACGGGGAGGCTAGCCCTGGAATGTCAGGACAATGGAAGACGCTATGGCCTGGGTGGGTTCAGGAATGAAAATCATGAGGGTTGAGTAGAAAAATGGGACCAGACAAAGTCTAGAATGAGACCCCCAAGTTCAGGGCACTGATGGGAAACCACGCTGCAGGCAGCTACAGCCTCTGTAAACAGTTGGTAAATTAGGCAGTCCAGGATTTTCTGGTACTGTGGTTTCATTTTTTTGTTTGTTTTGTTTTTTAAGGACATTTCATGTCATGTTTGGATACTCCCGGTTTACTTTAAGTTTCTTTGTTCACTTAATTAAATAAATACACATTTTTAAAACAAAGACGAAGTGATCCAAGTTGAGCTCAGCCAGGCCTTGAGATTCCTCNNGCAGGAAAGCTGGTTTTGGAAAAGGGAAGAATTCCAGGATGATTCTGGGTGCTCCTTTCCAGAATCTCCAGTTGTAGGAGATGGCCCCCAAAAGAAGAGGCAAGCATGTTACACAGCTCTGCAGAGAAGCCACCCCTGATGGGGCTCTGACTGGGCGGTGACAGCTGCCTGAGCCCAGGAAGCAGGAAGCAGCCCTACCTGCCAGGACAGGTGTGGGGGAAGGGGAGGGAGAGGACAGAGGAGACTCAGCCTAGAGGGAACCCCTTTTACTCTGGAGAAAGTCCCAGCAGCCACACCCACCACCCTTTCTTCCTATCACAGAAGTCACCATAAGAACTGGTTTTCTCAGGAAGAGACCCCAGACCCAGGCCTGGGTCAGCTCGTCTGGGAAGATGCTCCGGGGCAGAACACACACACACACACACACACACACACGATGTAGGTGCACCCACTTTCTCTGCACACCCACGCCATGTACACACTACAAGCTCTATATGCTGTGTACACACACATACTCTACATACATACAAGTGCACACACACACACACACATTATACACCCCTTGCCCATGCTGTCACAGCCCACACCCTCAGCAGCCTTGTGACCCTCCTGGAAACTTTCAATTAGCCCAGGTCATAGTGGGGACCCGACCCTCATTCTCTCTCCCAGCTCTGGGGAGAGGAACTCGACACCAACTCCCTCCCTCCTCTCAGGAAGACCCTGGTGTGGGGAAGGCAAGGGGAGGAAGGCAAAATCTCCTTTCATTGTACCCACTTCCTTCAATTCTCAGCTAGACCCTTCCTACTTCCATGACCTTGGGCACGTCCATTAACCCTCTGGACCCCCTTTGCCTGTAAAACAGGTCTAAGGACACCCCAACTGGCGGGATGTGCAAGGACTGAACTTGGAAGGCTGTTGGCACACAAGGCGCAGTAGTTTGGGCTCCCTACAAAACGGTAGTTACTATACCACCACCGCCCCTAAATGATCACTTCTGCTGCAGAGCGGGCTCACCCCGAGGCACGGGCCAGAGCTGAGCCGGGAGCAGAAGGAGCGAGGAGGACACACCCCCGCGGCTCCCCTTCCCACCTCGGGGCCCACACCCAAGCCAGAGACGGCAGGGGAGGGTACCAGGTCCCTGTCCCCACCTGGGCGGCGAGGCCCCAGGCTCGGAGAGCTGTCCCTGCCCAGGTCTCCCTGGGTCGCTGGGCGCATCGGCCTCGGCGCAAAGGGAAGAGCTCTTCGGGGAACATCCTACCAGGGACCCCACTTCCATGGACCGCGGACCAGAGGTTTCCAGCTCCCCGCAGGGACACCGGGTGCGGCGAAATGACACAGCCCCACCCCTCCCCATGCAGCCCCACCCCAAGCCCAGGACCCACAGCCCCCCAAGGACGCACGGCGAGGCGCAGGGCTGGGAGCTATCATGCGAAGTCCTAGCCCAGGGAAAAGCACCGAGAAGGGTGCCTAGGTCTCCGGCGTCCCCACCCCCCGGAGGACAACGCCCCCCACCTCAGCGCCCACACCCAGCTCTCAGCTCCCGGGCGCAGTAGGGGCGCGCGGCAGGGTGCCCTAGCCTTCCCCCGGCCCCCGGCGCAAGCGCGGGGACCGGAGGGTCCACCGCGGCGCCTGGCCGACCCAGGGCACTCACCGATGGACACGAGCTTGATGCTCTCACGGTCCAGAAACTCGAGCGCCACAGACACGTTTTCCAGCTGCATCTGGCGGAAGGTGGGCCGCTGGTGGTACTTGCGGTACATGCGCTTCTGGCTGAGCACCTCGAGCAGCGCGATGAGCCGCAACCCATCGCTCAGGTCGGTCTGCAGGTTCCCAATGCGTTTGTTCACGCACTTGAGGTGTTCGTTGCACCAACGCGTGAAGGTGTTCTGCTGGATCTTCTTCCACGGCGCGTCCTCCGCCAGGTCCTTCTCGGTTACCGGCATCCTGGCGGCGGGGAGAGAGCAATGCGCAGCGACTGCCGGGAACTGGTGCAGGGAGGCCCAAGGGCCCGGGGAGCGAGAACGAAAGCGGAGCGGGAGCGGGGCTCGAACTCGGTGCTACTGGAGCCGCGGCCCGAACTGCTCTGCGTCCGCCTGCCCCTAGCCGCGCGAGGCGTCTGGACCGGCGCCTGCGCACTGAGCCGACCCGCCCTCGAGGCCCCGCCCCGTCCCAGCCCTCCAGCCGGAGTTCCCGGGCCACGCTCGCCCCCTGCGGTCCCAAGCGTGAACTGCACCCCGCGGCCTCCAGGGCATCCCGGGACCCCGCGCTCTGAGTTCGCCACCTAAGCGAAAGGAAGCCGGTGGGGAGACTTTGGCTTAAGGAGAAGGCCCCCGGTACTGGTCCCGGTCCCGGAGTAAGGGACGTGCAGAGGTAGGACAGGATGGATGGGGGCGGGGGCGGCTTGGGTCATGGGGGAGGGATGGGGTAGAGGAGTACTTGATCCACCTATGGGTTCAATAAGAGTTTTTATTGAGCTCCGGCTGTGTACCTGACTTGGTGTTAGGCACTGGAAGACACCGTGAAGGAATGGACATTTTATTCTTCATATGAATTAAACTCATGTGAATTACAATATTATCATTCAGTGCATCTATTGAGTGCCTACTGTGTGCGAGGCCCTCTTAGTAGCTGAGAACCAACCGCAAATAAGACAAATTTATTCTTTGACTTTGAGGAATTGCTAGAGTAATGGGAGACAAAAATACAAATCAGCTATCACAAACAGCTTAGTAGTAGTAATAGAAATGAACAATAGGGGCACCTGCCTGGCTCAGTCAGTAGGGCATGTGACTCTTGATCTCAGGATTGTGAGTTCAAGCCCCATATTGGGTGTAGAAATTACTCAAAACAAAAAACCTTAAAAACAAAACAATAATTTGCACAGTGTATGTCAGTTTCCCAATGCTGTTGTAACAAACTACCAAATCTTTGCCTTTAAAAAATCACAAATTTATTATCTTGCAGTTCTGTAGCTTAGATGTCCCTCATGGGTTTCACTGAGCTAAACTTAAGGTGTTGGCAGGATGCATTCCTTTCTGCGGGCTCTAGGGAAGAATCCATTTCCTTGCTGCCTCCAACTTCTAGAAAATTCCCGCATTCCTTGGCTGTGGCCTCTTCCTCCATCTTCAAAGCCAGCAGCATCAGGCTGAGTCTTTCTCACGCTGTCATCTCTCTTGTTCTCTATAGTCACATCTTCCTACACCTTCCTCTCTATTTTTATTTATTTATTTATTTATTTATTTATTTATTTATTGGTAGGCTACACAACCAGCATGGAGCCCAACACCAGGCTTGAACTCACCACTCTGAGATCAAGACCTGAGCTGAGATCGAGTCAGATGAGCCACCCAGGTGTTCCTTCCTCTAACTCTTTTAAGGACCCTTATGATTCCATCCAGCCCAGTTGGTTAATCCAGGGTATTTTTTAAGGAACTGATTAGCAATCTCAATCCCATCTGCAACCTTAATTCCCCTTTGCCATGTAAGGTAATATTGACAGGCTCTGGAAATTAGGATTTGAACATCTTTAGGGACTGCTATTCTGCCTACCAACACCATATATTGAGTACCTGCTGTGTACTCATCTAAGCCCTGTGCTAGGGGCTGGGGTATGGCAGAAACCCTGGGCCAGACCTCTTCTGGCAAGAGCTGAATCATTATAAAAGCTGCTAGCATTTCCTAAGTACTTGCTCTGTCCCTGTGCCAAGAGCTTTGCTAAGCATTTCCTTTGCTATTGGCCCAGTTTGACAAGAGTTAACTCTCTGAGAGGTGAAGTGACTTGCCCAAAGCACACAGTACAGACAGGACTGGAATCCAGGTGTGTACGAGCACAGAGTGTCCTGGGCCCAAGAAAGGACACATAACCTAGGCTTAGAGACAGGGGGTCTCCCTGGGGGAGAGGAGTTGGGCAGGATGGAGTCAAGGGCTTCCCGCCTGAGGGTTGCCCAGGAGAAGCCAGTAGAGTAGTGGTTGTAACATCTATACAAACAGGTCATTTGCATACAACACTGAAGTGTTTTATTCACACAGATTGCCTCACTCTTTGGAAAGGCTCAAAACAGCCTGGGGGGTAGGGGGAGAGTGTATTACCTGTCCCTGGCCCATAATAGGGACGCAAGAACTACTTGAAGGACCATTCCACTCCTTAGTGATTAAGTGAAGAGATTTGCTAGAGGTCAGCTGGTAAGGATGAGACAAAGCTGGACTTGAACCTGGTTCTAACTCCAAAGTCTGCACTATGTCTAAGGGCCTGTTCTCAGCCTGGTTTTGCCTTTCTCCATACCATCTGAGCAGTGTTGGTAATCTTTGCCTCCCCCATGCCCGAGGCTCCTGGCTCCTTGTGCTTTCTCCACCCAAACTCATCCATCCCAGCTTATCAGCCATCAGCTGGTGTCTCACTCCCCGAGGGACCTCCTCCCTGCCAGGTAAGACTGGAGCTAACTGCCCCCTTTCTTACGTAATTGTTTTCATCTGGTCTTGACACAAATAACTACATAATTTTGCATGTAAACCTCCAGCACACTTCACCGGGAGCTGAGACACCCCATTTTAGGATGAGTCTAGTGATTCTCTCTACCCAGTCAGAAGAAACGAGAGTTTTCGAGGGAGCAATTCATGGGGGGTGAAGGGGACTCAGCAGTCACCATGCAGGTGGGTGGTCTGTGGCTTCAGAAACGAGGAGAGGAAGCGGATGAGGTCTTCAGATGACTCCTTCTCAATATTTGGTAAAGGATGAGGGCCAAACAACTCGGGTAGGCATTTCTGCAAGTGGCATCCTAACCAACACATTCCATGGTTTTGCCTGACAAGGTCTTCACTTAGTAAATACCCACTCCCTGTTTTCTAAATTCTGTGCTGGGCTTCTCTGATCTCTTGGTAGAACTGCCCAGAGTGGAAGAGTGCAAGGACGGGAGAAACCCAGGCTTTGGGTGTGAATTTTGGCTGTTCTGGCTTTGCGATCTTGAACAAATAACCTCTGTGAGCTTCAGGCTTCTCGTCTAGGTAAAAATGGAGGCAGCACACCTCTTCCTAGGGTGTTTAGATAACACGGGCAAAACTAGCATAGTGCCTGGCACACAAGAAACATTCTGTAAATTTAACTGGAAACGAGGCAAAATGAACAGACCTCACAACCAGTCCCTGAAAAGTCTGGAATGAGCTGCATTTTCCCTAGCAGACTCTAGTCTGTCTCTCTAAGGAGCTGTGGCTCCCCTCCATGTCTGTTATTCACAGATGTTGACAGCAGTCTGCCGCAGCCCCAAGAGATCTCGGAAAGAATCCACTGTCCGAGTGAACACAAGCAGGGCAGTAACCCCTACGGGTCAGCGTGGATATGGCCGGACAGCAGCAAGGGCGCAGAAATCCACGAAGAAGAGGCAAGCTGAATGTGGGCATCAACACTGGGTGGAAGGTTGAAGTGCTGTGAGCCTACTTCTCGAAGGGGTACGAATTGCCAAATCAGTGGGATTGGAAGAGGTTCTTCTTTCCAAACAAGTGTGTGAAAGTTCACCTGATCACCTCCGTGCCTTTGCTCAGACGGTCCCCTCTGTCTAGGATGCCTTCGTCTCTCCTCTCCAACTTGGGAACCCCATGCCCGGCCTTCAGTCCCCTCACTCTCACAGCCCATGTGCTCCCATCACTGAACTGATGCTACGGTTTCGTTGCCGGGTTCTGTGCCATTTGCTGAAGGAGGGCACCTGTCACCTCCGCTCCCTGGCAGGGTGTAGCCTGGGATTTAAGACCTAATAGAGTCTGTACAGTCCAATGAAAATATGAGAGCCACGTTTTTATTTTTAATTTTCTAGTAACGCTTAACAGTTACTAATTCAATGTCACTTAAAAAGAAACAGGTGAGGGGTGCCTGGGTGGCTCAGTCGTTAAGCATCTGCCTTTGGCTCAGGGCATAATCCCAGCATTCTGGGATCAAGCCCCACATCAGGCTTCTCCGCTGGGAGCCTGCTTCTTCCTCTCCCACTCCTCCTGCTTGTGTTCCCTCTCTCGCTGGTTGTCTCTCTGTCAAATAAATAAAATCTTAAAAAAAAAAAAGAAAAGAAAAGAAACAGGCGAAATTACTTACAATAATGTACTTTAGCCAATAATAAGATGACCAGCTGTCCTGGTTTGCCCAGGACTAAGCGGTTCTCTGGGCTGCAGGCCTTTCATTTCAGTGCTGAAACCAGGAATGTCTTTGGCAAACCAGAACAAGTTGGTCACCTTGCCCAGTATATCCAAAAAGTTACAATTTCAACATATAATCAATATGTTTAAATATGTACATATATTTGTATATATGTATACATATACATACGTATATATACATATATACCAATTATATATGTATTACTGTCTTAAAAATCTGACATGTATTTTATACTAACAGCATGTCTTTTTTTAATTTTTACTTTATCTTTTTAAGATTTTATTTATTCGTTTGAGAGAGAGAGAGAGAAAGCACAAGCAGGGGGAGAGGCAACGGGAGAGGGAGAAGCAGGCTCCCCGCAGAGCTGAGAGCTGGATGTGGGGCTTGATCCCAGGACCCTGGGATCATGACCTGAGCTGAAGGCAGATGCTTAATGACTGAGCCACCCAGGTGCCCCAAAGATTTATTTATTTTAAAGAGAGAAAGCATGAGAGAAAACACAAGCGGGAGAGTAGAGGTTGAGAGGGAGAGAGAGAATCTCAAGCAGAGTCCACGCTGAGCATGGAGCCCCCCTCGGGGCTTGATCCCATGACCCTGAGATCATGTCCTGAGCTGAAACCAGAGTCAGATGCTCGACCAACCGCGCCACCCAGGTGCGCCACTTAGGGCATGTCTTAATTTGGACTCAGCACCTTGCCGGTACCCAACAGCTGCCTTTGGCTATTGGGAGTTATCATACTGGACAGTGCAGATATAGACAGATACTTGATATTGAAACAAACCAGTTACTAAACTGGAAACCCATAATGCTCTCACCAGGGTCCTGACCTTAGGACCCCACCCTATATGTGAAACCTGCTTCCACACTTTGGGAACCCCAGTTCTGTGCAAGGGGTCCCAGGTGAACCTGCATTCTGTGGTTTCTTGGCATCCTGGAGTCCACTGCTATGGTAGCATAGCAAGATATTCACAACAGTAAAAATAGTAAAATAATAATAATAGAAGCTTCCATTTCTTGAGTGCTGCCATTTTCTCCTTTAACCATCAGAACAACCCCAGGCGATGTTATTAATAATTTTTAAAAAGATTTTATTTATTTATTTGAGAGAGCGAGAAAGAGAGCACAAGCAGGGGTGAGGGCCAGAGGCAGAGGGAGAAGCAGACTCCCCACTGAGAGCCAAGCCTGGCACAGGGCTCGATCCCACGACCCTAAGATCATGACTGAGCTGAAGGCAGACGCATACCGACTGAGCCACCCAGGTGCCCCTCAAGTGATGTTGTTATTTCCATTTTACAGGTAAGGAAACTGGAGTCGAGAGGAATAGTCCAATGCCTAAAGTCACAGTGACAGACTGAATCCTCAGGAAGGGCTAAGTAGTCAGGACTGAGAGCAGGGAGCCAGGGCCGCCCCTGACTTTGTTTCCTTGCCTGTAACCCACATTAACCATATACCTCGGGGGAGGGGAGGTTCTGACAAATGAGAAGCCCTGTGTAAAGCACTTAGCGTGTAAGTATCTGTGAGAGAATTACTGCTCTTATTACCATGATTATCATATGGTAATGTCACGATAGTGTCGTGATGATGATAGGAGAGGACATCGAAGAGCAAAGACGGAACGTTTCCAAAGGGAACAGAGATGGAGAACCAGGACTTGCAAAATGAACCCCGTCCTCCCCAGTTGCATCTTTGCCCCAGGGTGGGGGCCTTCTCAGTTGTAATTTTACACCAATGTCCACACCCTGCTGGGAGGGAAGAGAAACAAACTCTACGCGAGAATATTTGCTCTGCCTCCAAAGAAGAACTGGTTCTTTCAGCAGCAACTGGAGAGGTGGGAGGGCTCTGCCCCCACTCCCAGCCTCAGCAGCAGAGGTCCCAGGCCTTGTGGGTGGGCCCTGGGGGAGCAGGTCTTTAGTCCCCAAGAGGTGGCAAAGACAATGGCAGTTTGAAGGATCAGCCAGCCCTGCCCTGAGGCAAGGTGGGGGTGCTGGTAGGCAGGCTGCCCAGAGAAGGCACCCTGCTCTCCCACTCACCCACCCACTAAGGTGGAGCCCAGAGTGGACAGAGCCACGTTCTTGAAATCTAGTTGTTCCTGGACTCACACAATGGGCTCCATGACTGATTTTATCGACTTTCCCTCCCTGACTCCTAGAGCTGTAGTAAGTGGTCCCTTCCCTGAGTGCCTCAGCATCCTGTGTCCGTGATTTTAATCTGTGCAAGAACTCTGTGACCTTGCTGCTATTATTATCATCCTCCTGTTACAAATAGGGAAACTGAGGCTGCAAAAAAAAAATCAGGTCACTCGCTCAGGTCCCTTTGGTATTCGGTGTCCGAGTCTGGATTCAAACCCTGGTTTAACCAACTCCAGAGGTCAATTTTGAGTCTCTGAGCTCTCAATCCCTCAGAGGCCACAGTCCTGACTGCCAGAAGCAGTTTGCCTCACGCTGGTAAAGGAATGAAGGCGGTGGCCACCATTCACTGGACATCTGCGAGTTGTTCATTCAGCAGGGGCGGGGAGACAAAGCCTGCTGCGGGCCTTGATTTTCTCCCCCTGGGCCTTCCCAGCCCGAGGTGGACCTCACCCAGAGCATGCCCCACCCTCCACCCCACCCTTTCCAGTCTTTGCTAGAATCACAAAAAAAAAAAAAAAAAAAAAAAAGTTTGCAAATGACTGGGCTGTCTTCCTCCGCCCAGTTTGGCTGGTTTCTTTGGAAGATTTATGTGTGGGTCTGGTTTGTTTTTTTTAAAAGTGCAGACAAATGCCACAGAGCACTTTTCTGCTAAAGAAAACCCTGTCTAGCCACTGCTCACCTGGCAAACCTAGCCTGCCTTCCAACTGGAACAGAACTGCCTTTGTGGCCGGCAGAACAGCTGACAAAGCCTTTTCCATCCTTATCTCGCGCACTCCCCTCTCCCCCAGTTCCCTGCACGCCAGGATTAGAATTATTACTCTCAGAGCTCTCAAGGACAGGGACTGTTTATCTTTATCCCCAGGGTTTAAAAGAGTCAATTCGTTTGGGACCACTCTCTGAATTGCCGGGGAGGAGGGACCTGCTCACGGTCACACAGTTAATGTCAGAGTTGAGTTGAACATTAGGTCTTCTGGCTCGACATCCCAAGTGCTAGTGCTCCTTTTGGATACTCAAGGATGTTTATTGCAGCACTGTTTATAACAGCCCAAATGTTGCTCACAGGTGGGTCCTTTGCTTGCACTACAGCCTTGCTTCTCAAAGTATGGTCCCTCCGGCAGCTTGGATCAGCACATGGGCATGTGCAGAATCTCAGACACCACCCCGGACCCACTGAATCAGGATCTGCAGGTTCACAAGATCCCCAGGGTGATTCATATGCTCATTACAGTCGATAAGTACTGCCTTACAGTATTTACATCAGACAGATTACCTCGGTACTTTTTACAGAAGAGTGTGATGGATTTACCTAGGCTGATATGAAAAGATCTCAAAATGTGGAGAAAAAGAAAAGCAAGTTACAGACCAACATGAATTTGTACAATCCATTTGTGTATACTCTTTTTAAATAAAAATAATACTACTATATGTTAATATCTGCACGGGGCTGATCAGCCCAGGCAGCCTCGCAGGGTGCCAGTCTAGAAGGGGAGCCCAAGTAGCACTGGACTAGATCAAAACACCATGCCAGTTAACTTGGGTTTCTGCCCGGGGCAGCCTTGTAACCAGCAATCAGAGAGAAACAGCATCCTCTGGGGGAAGTTAGAACATTCTCTATCCAACACTAGGGGCAACTCTTGGCTGTGCCACTAAGCCGGAGCCCACCTAGGTGATAGTTCTCCCAGGTCCTTGGTCATGTCAACTTATCCTTGGTCGGAGCTGCATGCAGCCCGGAGACCCCGCAGTTTGTGACTATGTCACCTGAATCACGCGCCTTTTAATACAGGCACCAGGGAGACTGCTTGGACAACTACAATTCCAGGATAATTCCAAGTAAGTTAAAAGGTCAGGTTTCATTCTGTGCATGTAATAAATCCTTTATTTTGAAAAGAAAGAGGAATGATATATTTTATTAACAGAAAAATCAGTTTCTCCACATCCTGGCTAAATAAATTTTAGACAACTGTTTTTAAAATATCAAGTTGAGGGGATGTCCGATTATTCGGCTGCCCAGGGCACCTCTGCATCTCAGTCGGATTCTGTATGTGGATAAAGAAAACAAAGAACCCTGGAAGGATTTATAGGAAACAGTTAACCAGGCAATCACTAGGAGGTGGTATTATAAGAACTTTTACTTTCTCCCTGAAGGATTTTCTTTCTACCTTAAATGCGTCTCCAATGTTTTGAAACATACATTATTGGTGGGAATGTAAAATGGCACACCCTCTTTGGAAAGGAATTTCTTTAAAAAGTTAAACCTGTACCTACCATATGATCCAGCTCTTCCATGCCTAGGTAATTAACCGAGAGAAATAAAAAGCATGTGTCTTTTAAAAAGTCTTGTACTTGAATGTTCGTACCAGTTTTATTTAACAAAAGCAAGACACAACCCAAAGGTCCGTTAGCAGGTGAACGGATGAACCTAGTGTCCATGCCTCTGCACAATGGACTCCTTAGTATTCAGCAATAAAAAGTAAGGACCTACAGCTATACCTAACAACACAGCTGAATCTCACCATAATTATGCTAAGTGAAAGGAGCCAGATGAAAAAAGAGTACGTACTGTGTGATTCCACTTCTATAAAATTCTAGAAAATGCAAACGAATTATAACGACAGAGAGCAGATCAGTGTGTGCCTGGGCTGTTGGGGGTAGGTGAGGAGAGATGGGAGGGAGAGATTAGATTACAAAAGAGGATGAGGAAACTTTTAGGAGTGATCGATATCTTCCCCATTTTGATGGTAGACATAGTTGCATTAGTATGTATGTGCATGTGTGTATGTGCGTGGGAGGAGGTGTAAACACATCGAATTGTAAGCTACAAATATGTGGTTTATCATTAAAAAGAAAAAGAAAGAAAGAAGAGAGAGGGGAGCGCCCGGGTGGCTCAGCATCTGCCTTAGGCTCAGGTCATGATCCTAGGGTGCTGGGATGGAGCCCCGTATTGGGCTAGCTGCTCAGCGGGGAGTCTGCTTCTTCCTCTCCCTCTGCCCCTCCCCCCTGCTCGTGCTGTCTCTCTCAAATAAATAAATAAAATCTTTTTTTTTTAGATTTTTATTTATTTGACAGAGAAAGACAGCCAGTGAGAGAGGGAACACAAGCAGGGGGAGTGGGAGAGGAAGAAGCAGGCTCCTAGCGGAGGAGCCTGATGTGGGGCTCGATCCCAGAACGCTGGGATCATGCCCTGAACGAAAGGCAGACGCTTAATGACTGCACCACTCAGGCGCCCTAAAATCTTAAAAAAAGAAAAAAAGAAAAAAGAAAGAAAGAAGAGAGAGAAAGAAAAGACAGAAAAGGAAAGTCTTTTACTTTTATGGGCAGAAAAAAGCAATAAGGATAAATTTGAAGGCACACCCACATAAAAATGCGTGCTTTCACTACATAACACGTTTGTCTCCTAAATCTAGTCTCCCCTGCCCATCTCCGCAGAGAATAACAGCAATGACTGTGCTCTTATATTCAACTTGTTTAAGATTATCTGTTCCTTTCTCTCCCCCGTGTCCCCCACCAAGCGTGAACTAGGTGGGATCCTGCTGAAATGGAGTCAGATAAGATTTCCTCACCACCCTTGCACCGTGATGGCCAGAGCTTCTCCCTGTGGAGGTTACAGGCTGTGAGGAATGTGATGACGTGTTTACTTTGGAGTAGACTTTGGACCATAAATACACTCTCAGCTCAGACCAAAATCAGCTCCTGATAGGAGATAGGCCCTTCTAAAATAGCTGGAGGTCAGTCCTCCCTCCAGAGGCCCTGGATAGGTCTTTAACTGAGGGGAGGGAAGGGGTTAGAGCCAACCCAGAGCATTTTTCCTCGGTATCCCTAGAGCCTGAACTGGGAATGCTGTTGGCTACAGAAACCCATTGAGACATACACGAGAACAATAAAAACGTGATTGGCTGAGCTTAATGAGGTCTTGGACAGTCCCCTGTTCTCCAGGTGTGAGAGGTTTGCACCTTTGTAGCCTAGACGGTTGACCAGTCATGTGATCCCAAGTTGGATAGGACCAGAGGGAATCCACAGGACCGATGGCTCTCGACATGCAAAACTTCTCTAGTAGTGACAACGATAATCATAACAGAAACTGCCCCATATAGTGATCAAGGGATCGTCTATTTATGTCTATTGCTACATGTAATCCTCACGGAGCTCTGTGAGACAGGAGCATCCTGTCTGACTCCAGGGCCTAACTCTGAACGACGGCGCCATATTGCCTCCCAGGAAGCAATGGGAGGTCCACGCATGGCATAGATTCTGGCCTCAGATACAGGTTCAAGTCCCCGTTCAGCCATTGATAAGTTGTGTGGGAATAACAGTAATACCCACCTCACCCGGCTGTTCTGACGTGCTTACGAAATAATGTAGGTCACGTGAGCTGTGCACCCAGCAGCTAATCAAGACATGGTGGCTGTTGGGGCACCTGAATGGCTCAGTCAGTAGGGCATGTGACTCTTGATCTCAGGGTCATAAGTTCAAGCCCCACATTGGGTGCGGAGCCTATTTAAAAAAAAAATGAACTGGTAGCTATCATCATTATTAGCATCATCGTTGTCCAGAACGTTCTTCATCCAAAATTTCTTCCCGCTTGATCCCCCTGAGTCATACTTGTAGACGTTCACATGGCTCACTCCCTAATGTCCTCAAATCTGTACTCAAGTCCCACTCACTGTGAGGCCTTCCCTGGCACCCCATATAAATGGAAATTCCCTCATCTCTCCCTTGGCAACACCCTACCCTCCCTTCCTGCCTTATTCTCCTTGTACATATCACCTTCGAGCATACAGCGTATCACCTACATGCACTATAAACTTATCTATCTTGTCTATACTCTTGACAAATAATTCATGAAGACACCACTGTCTAGGACATGCCTGGCACGGAGCAGGTGCTCAGTAAATATTTGATGTTGAGCGAGTGAATGAACCCTGGCTTCAGCTTTTAAACTGGAGTTCAGGTTCTGCTTCTCTTCAGTCTTGTAACATTAATCAAGGTATTCAACTTCCAGGAGCCTCATTTTCCTTAGTGGTTGAAAAAGATCCCTACCATCTGTGCTCCTCTGGGTGCCGGCAGAGCCGAAGGGAAGGGTAAGGCCCTGCACGGGAAAGAATCCACTCCAAATACTCCAGAAATAGTAACTGAGCTTCTGCTCCATGCCAGGCAGGATGCCAGGCCCTGGGGGGCAGTGCAGACCTGCATCCCAAAGCCCCTGCCCTCCAGGAACCCGTGACCTAGCAGTGCAGACAGGTGGACAAATACAACCTAAGTGGCTAACGGCTTTGATCCGTAGCAACCACCCCTCAAGCTAAGCACTGTGCGTTAATTGTCTCGGGTAACGCTCTGAGTCCGGTACCACCACCAGCCTCATTTTATAGACAAGGAAACCGCAACAAGAAATTAAGAAGCAAGGGCTTATTCCACACCTAGGGATATACCCAAGAGAGATGAAAATGTGCACACAGTAACTTGCATGCAAATCTTATAGCAACATTTGAGCCGAAAGGCAGAAACAATTCAAACGTCCATTAATAAATGAACGGATAAGCAAAATGCGGTACACCCGTGCAACGGAATGTAATTCAGCCGTAAACAGGCACAAAATACTGACACGTGCTACAACGTGGGTGAACCTCGAGAACGTGCTCAGTGAAAGAAGCTAGACACAAAAGTTACATCCTCCGTGGTTGGTTTTCTATGATACAGCCGTAATAGGCAAATCCGTAGAGACAGAAAGCAGATTAGAGGTTGCCGGGGAAGGAGGGGGGTGGGTGGGGAGTCGCTACTGAACAGGCACGGGGTATATTGTGATGTGATGAAACGTTTTTGAAACCAGAGAGAGCTGGTTTTTGCACAACACTGTTAACACCCTAAACGCCCCTGAACTGTGCGCTTTAAAATGGTTCATTGTATGTGGTGTGGCTTTCACCTCGATGCAAAAAGAAACAAGGATGGGCATTGTAAGTAGTAAAGGCTGACCGAGGACCAGAACCTGGGCCGTGCCTTGGAGCCTGCGTTTGACCTTAACCACTGCAGATCTCAATCTCAGCATTGTATCTTTCCGTTCAGACTTCCATTTGAGTCTTTCTTGTATTTTCCAGCTTTCTGCTGAAATTCTTGTTACGCAATTTCCTGAATGTGTTTCTCCCAGTTATTGGAGTTGCACCTTGAGCCTGGAGGTTTATCAAGATACCACAACCACGATGCGGGAGTCGGCGGTGGGGGGGGGGGGGGGGGGGTGCACTTTGATTTTTGCAGCCTCAGGCCTCATGACACCAGAGCTCTGCCAGCTTTTCAGCCTCTTACCTACTGTAGTCAGCACACGCCTTGAGGGCTGGAGGGGAAAAGCAACTCCCAATTTCAGGCGCCTCTTTCTGGGCCTTTTCTAGGTGCTCCTGATGGGAAGGTTGACCTGATACTATTCACCTGCCAAAGGGACAAGCAGGAGGCATGGGACCCCCACCCTCCCGCACCCTCCTGCACTTGCCCTTCTACCAACATGGATACAGACTTAACCTGCTTAAGATTCTCTCCCTCTGCCTCTGCTCCTCACCTCCCCCTCCCCCTAAAAAAAAAGTTAGGTGAAATCACGATTTTCAAAGTTGTGTCATTTATTTACTTATTTGGGGGCTCTTTCTCTCTTTTTCATTCCAGGACACACAACACAATCTAATGGCTGAAGGAAGTGAATGAGAAAAGCGGCCAGAGCACGTCTGAAGGGCTTACTGTTTGAAGCACTTCACACGTATTGACTTACTTAGTTCTTATAAAAAGCCTAAGAGCATGTTTGGCCATCTCCACTGCCGTGGTTGAAAGAACCAAGGCCCAGAGAGGTAAAGACATTGGCCCAAGGACACACAGCTTCTACCACATGGAGCAAAGACACAAACCCAGAGGTGGCCAAACATTCTTCTTTATGACCTAAGAGCAAGGAATGAGTAATTACAATGAATTAGAGTATGTAGATTTGAGAGGGCAAGAAAGCCAGAAAAAATGAAGACACCAGATGGAAAATGGGTAAGGGAGAGGAAGAAATGTTTGGGGGCAAAAACAGAGTTCTGTTCAGTGAGTCTGAGCTTTGAGGACAGATAACTGAACCTCCCTGGCCTCAATGTCTTCATCTGGAAAATGGGACTGATAAAGGCAATGACCTCCTGGCCTGGTCCTAGGACTCTCATACTTGGGTACTTTTCCCATTCCACTTTCTCAGTGAGGCAGGAGAGCTTCCCTGTTAGGGAAAGTTCAAGTCGGGGAGAGGAAAACAGGGATTCAGCTTCTGGGGGTGGGGGGTGCACCCCTGCCTTGAGTGGAGCCTCGTCCTCCTTTGGAAGGAACCTGAGACATGGTTGCCAGGGCCTACAGGTGGGGAGAACAGAGAGAAGGCTTTTCCCTGTCCCTATGGGCCCACAGGGAAGGGGGGCCCTTACCACAAAATCACCCCCAAACCTATAGAGAGTACCAGAGCCCTCAGTGCTCACTCAGTCAGTCAATGTGTGTTCACTGAGCAGGCATCTATCAGTCAGGACTCTCCTGGTGGCCGGTGACAGGAATTCAGCTAAATCTCCTAAAGCAAAAAGGAGACTTGATTGGACCCTGTAACCGGACAGTCCAAGGGGCTGGTTCAGGCATGTGCGGACCCGGGGCCCTAAGTGACACCACCAGGATCTGCCTCACTCCATCCGGGGCCCTGCCTTTCCCTCGGTCGGCTTCCTTCTCAGGCAGGCCCACCCCACATGGTGATAAAGACGCCCCCCAGCCACTCCAGGCTGACCTGCTTTCCCAAACCTTCTAGCAAAAGTCCAGGGCGGACGCTAGCTGGCTCTGGTAACTCCGTCCCAGTTCCACGGTCAGAGGGATGTGGGCCTCACACCGGCCGGCTCTGGACTGCATACTCACCCCGCGTGAGCTGTTGATACGAGGCGGTGTGAACAGCAGATTTACTGAGCCCTTACCCTGCACGGGACGCTGTTCCCAGTGCTGCACCCGTATTTACACCTCCCAGTGGGCGCCCAGTGGCTCGGATGGGTAAGCGTCTGCCTTCGGCTCGGGTCATCGGGGTCCTGCTCAGTGGGGAGCCTGCTTCTCCCTCTCACCTGCTTGTGCTCTCTCTCTAATAGAGAAATAAAGTATTTTTTAAAAAATGAACCTCACAGAACCCCGTGAGGTCAGTCCTATGTCCTCCCCATCAGGCAGGTGAGGAAACTGGGGCGCAGAGCAGTCCAGGGACTCGCCGCAGCCGCAGAGCTGGGGGCTGGCAAGGCTGGGCCTCCCGCGCCCGCACGCGCGCCCGGAGCCCGTGGGCCCGGCCACCGCGCCACCGGCAGCCACCGTTCCTCCCTCCACCCCTGTCGGCGGTCCAGACGGGATCACTCTAGCTCCTCAAACGGCCGAGGCTTCTCTGTCTCCTGGCCTTTGCACGCCCTGCTCCCCCCGTCCTTCCCCCGCTGACCTGCTCACCCTCCCGCCTCTGCGGAAGCCGCTCGCGCTCGGGTGTCGGCCTCACCCCCGAGTCGGAGCAGGGCCCTTCCACGTCCCTTAGCCCCGGGTGTCCCCTGTGATAGGTCATGCTTGCCTGCAGCTTGATGACATCCCCCGCCAGGTGACAGCCCCACGGCTGGGTCGCTGCTGTCGCCAGGAACGCGCCACAGCCGGGCAGGCGCAGGGGGGACGCCGGCTCAGCGGTTGGTCCCCTGTGTCCCATGAGGGCTCTGACAAAGCCCTCCGAAAGCAGTGGCTCAGCACAACACCAGTGTGTTCTCCGTCCGTTCCGGAGGCCAGACATCCGGAGTCGGTTTTGCCGGGCTGCGGTGAAGGTGTCGGCACACCTGGCTCCTTCTGCAGGCTCCAGGGCGGGATCCGTTTCCTTGCCTTTGCCGGCTTCCGGGGGCCGCCTGCCTCCCTCGGCTCAGGGCCCTGTCGTCCGTCTCCAGAGGCCGCAGTGTTCCATCTCCGAATCTCTTGCTGGCCCTCTGTTTCATGACCACATCGTCATCTCTCTGAAAGAGACGGGAGGACACCCTCTTATGGGGACTGTTGTGATTACATCGGGCCCATCGAGATAATCCAGGATAACCTCTCCATCTCAAGATCTTAAGTTGATCGCGTCTGCAAAGCCTCTTTTGCCACAGAAAGTAACAGTCACAGGTTCTGGGTGGGGACATGGAGAGGGTCTACCGCAGGGATGAAGTGTGGGGCTTGCGGGCTGGGGGCCCTGCTCTAGAACCGGAGGATGGTTCAATCTCTCACTTGCTGTGTGACCAAGGGACTGAACCTCCCTGTGCCACAGAGGACAGAGGGCAGGAGGTGAGCAGTCTGAGGAACTGAAAGCCCTTCAGGCTGCTAGAGGATGGGTCATGGGAGGAGTCATCTGGCATCAAGCCTCAGCTCTGAGTCAGTTTCTGTGTCTGTAGAACAGAGAGGATAACGGTCCCTTCCTCACAGCCCTGGCTGTCATGGGATTAAATGAGTCAAGACACGGGAAGTACTGAGCTGGGTGCTTGGCACAGAGAAAGTACTCGATAAACGTTGGCAGTTAACTGCTGTTTTCGTTGGGTTGCGTCAGAAGCAGACTCAGAATTCAAATGCAAGACATTCTTTTAGGAAATGATCCTGGGAAGCACTGGCAGAGGACGGGGGAGGTGAGACAGGTGGGGGAGGTGAGACAGGCGAGGGCTGCCCCCTGTGAGTGCCTTCCCGAAGGGGGAGGGGCTGGGGGATGTGCCCTCCGTGTTCCTACCAGGTCCACTGGAGGGTGGGGTCACTCATCTGTGGCCTTCTGGCCTACCACGTGTGCAGGCAGAACGTGGGATTGTCCTGACTAAACTTAGTCATGACTTCATTCATGATAAGCACTTACCCAGTGACCAGGTGACCAGGGAGCCATTGAGCAACAGGACTGGCCCAGGCTGAAGGGGCATGGGTGGGCCCCAGTGAGTGCAACAGACATCACACAAGGTCATCTCCACCAAAGAGCCTGGATCCTTGGGACTGTCCACCAAGTGGCAGTCCCCGGAAGAGTGTGGCTCCTTCTGCCTTGGAAATGGGCAGGCCCGGTCTGCGGCCTGAGCCTTTTGGGCCCCGCAGGGCAGTTAGGAAAGGCTCTTAATCACCATCATTTACTTTCTCCAAAATGCAGGTGTTGTCCAGGGCAGGCTGAAGTGTCAACGTGAACAGATCTCCACATTCTGGGGGAGGTCTTGACTGCACGTGGCTGACAGATCGGCGGGGCAGCCCGGGGCCCCAGAGGCTGCTGGGACGATGGTGTCTGTGGGTGAAGTCCCGGTGCGTGCCTCCAGGCCCGAACACCAGTCATGTCTCTGCCGTCTCCAGGGAAGCAGGGGGGTAGGAAAGGGTCTGGTGGGGGGTGAAATGGTGAAGGTAAGGAGGAAGACGACCTTCTAAAAGAGGCAGTGTGGAGTCTCGGGTGGCGGGCAGGGCTGTTGTGACTCGCTGAGGTATTTCAGACATGCATAATGCTCAGGTTACAGGGGTGGACAGCAAAAGAAAGTGGGGAGAAATCTCAAGAGACAGGGCAAGGCCAGCTGCTCTGTAGTGGCTGCCACCGATGCCCCAAATGCGCCTCCCCCCAGCGGGGAGGGAAGAAGGTCGTCTCCCACATCAGGGAACCAGCAGGTACCTCATGGCAGAAGCTGGGCCCGCAGGAACAGGGTTGTTGTGGCATCAGGCCCAGCATCTTCCCAGTCCTCTCTCTGCTCTAAGCCCTTCAGGAGCCCAGCGGATAGGATGTGCTATCCTATCCTATCCTCTGCTCAGAGCCTGGGACTCAGGACAGACCTTGACCTCATTTGACATTCCAAAAAGAGGCTTTTTTTTAGGTGCTTCTGCAACGCTGGCACCCCCACCCCCACTCTCCAGGCCCCATGATCTGTAGATATGACCTCATCTGTCCTCTGAGAGGTAGAAGAGGAAAATTTAGTGTTACCTGTTAGTCTCCCTGATTCAAGAGAGCCTGTGGTCAAGGGTCAGAAGGCCTGGGTTCTGATTCTAGCCCTGCCATTCACCAGCTATGTGACCTTGGGCAAGTTACCTGACCTCTCTGAGCCTTCACAACATTTCTCTTGGTGAACTGTTGATTTTCATTTTTTTTTTAAACTCTCTCTCTCTTTTTTTTTTTAAGATTTCATTTATTTATTTGAGAGAGAGAGAGAGCACGAGTAGGGGGGAGGGGCAGACAGAGAGGGAGAAGCAGACTCCCCACTGAATGGGGAGCCCAATGCAGGGCTCAATCCCAGGACCCTGAGATCATGACCTGAGCTGAAGGCAGATGCTTAACCGACTGAGCCACACAGGCGTCCCTATTTTCTTTTTCTTTTCTTTTTTTTTTTTAAGTAAACTTTATGCCCAACGTGGGGCTTGAACTCCTGACGCCAAGGTCATGAGTTGCATGCTCTAACAACTGAGCCAACCAGGCACCCCTCTCAGTAAATGGTTGATTGTAATAGTATCCATCTGATAGCATTGTGATGACTAGACAAGTTAGTTCATGTCAAACACTCAGCAGTGCCTGGCACACAGGAAACCATCGGCTTCTCTACCTAATATTTAATTCTGAAACCCCAAGTTGTGCCTGACAGCACCCTGTATGTCCCACCAGAGCAAACCACCTTGCTTTAATGGATGATAACTTTCCGCTGCCTTTCCAGACCCTTCCCTAGAAGCTCCCTGAGCCAAGAACTCTACCTTGTTTGCTATTTTTCCAAGCACACCACACAAATATCTTAAAAATGTTGATTTCGAAATCAAGAAGCTGCGGGGGGAGGGGTTCAGGGACATATTCATGATTCCCCAGTAATGAGTCCGGCCCATGCCACCCTGTTCTAAGCCGCAATTCTTGAATGCCTTCTGCATGTCAGGTCATGGGCAAGGCATCAGGGAGAGACAAAGAAAAGCAGCTAAACCTCAGCCCTGTCCTCGAAGCGCTCACAGTCTCGCAGTGAGACTACATCCACAAAAGCCTCTAGTACCCAGGGCAGTACATACGGGGCCTCGCCTGTTTGGTTCCACCTGCGTCCCTACATCCTGGCAGGAAGTTGGCGGTCAGGAAGTAATTGTTGAATCAATGAATAAAGTAAGACAAGGAAATTACAGCTGAGAGTGCAATGAGAGTCAGGGACACGTGTTGAGCTGTGAGCCGGTGCAGGCCTCCTGGCAAGTGTATCGTAGCCTCATCGGACTCTGACAACGCCGTCCGCGGTCTGCGCAGCTACCGCGCCCACTGCCGAGACAGGAGCATGAAGCCCTGGGGGGTGCGGTGACTTCCCAAGGCTGTGGAGAACCGTGTGAACTGGGACTGCCGTTCACATCTGCATCTGAGATTGGCCTCACATAAAGGGGAGACTTTTTAAACGGTGCAGAAATGAGTGTGGGCATTCCATGCAGAGGGAACAGCAGGGACAAAGGTGTGGAGGGGAGAAAAAATGGTCAGGGACTACTGAGGATTCTTTTTTGAGAGTAATGAGTGAGGAGGTCAGCTGAGGCTGAAGAAAACAGCTTTGAATGTCAGGCAGAACACCGTGGAGGTTAAAAGTACAGGCTCTGGGGACGCCTGGGTGGCTCAGGCAGTTGAGCATCCGGCTCTTGGTTTCAGCTCAGGTCATGATCTCATGAGTCATGGGATCAGACCCCGCATGAGGCTCCAGGCTTATTGGGGAATCTGCTTGAGATTCTCTCTCAATCTCACTCTCCTTCTCCTTCTGCCCCTCCCCCCATGTGTGCACACACTCTCTCTCTGGAATAAATAATAAATTTTTATATATATATATATATAAGCTCTGCAGCTAGACACTCCTGGCCCAAGTCCTGCTTCTGCTGTCTACTTCCTGTGTGACTCTGGGCTAGGCCCCCAGCTTCTCCCAGCTCAGCATCCTCATTTTTAAAAAGGAGATAATGCATTTTTCCAAAGAAGACATATAAATGACCAACAGGTACATGAAAACATGCTCAACATCATTAGTCATCAGGGAAATGCAGCTCAGATCACAATGAGATACCACCTCACACACGGCAGAATGGCTAATATCAAAAAGACAAGAAATAACAAGCGTGGGCGAGGATGTGGAGAGAAGGGAACCCTCATGCACTGTTGGTAGGAATGTCAATTGGTGCAGCCATCATGGAAAACAGTATGGAGGTTCCTCAAAAGCCTAAAAGTAGAACTGCTGTACGAGCCAGCATTCCCACATCTGGGTATTTATCCAAAGTAAACACAATTCACTATCTTGTAGAGATATCTGCACCCCATGCTCACCGCAGCATCATTCACATGAGCTGAGACATAGAAACAACCTATGCCCGTCGACTGATGACCAGATAAAGAAATTTTTATTGGAATATTACTCAGCCATAATAAAGAAAGAAACCCTGCCATTTGTGACCCCATGGATGGACCTTGAAGGCATCATGCTACATGAAATAAGTCAGAGAAAAACAAATACTGTATGTTCTCACTTATATGTGCAATCGAACACAGCTGAACTCGTAGAAATAGAAAGTAGACTGGTGGTTGGCGGGGGCTGGGGAGCAGAGGAAACGGGGAGAGACTGGTCAAAGGATACACACTTGCAGATATAAGGTGAGTATGTTTTGGGGATTTGGTGTATAGCATGGTGACTGTCATTAATGATGCTGTGTTATCTACTTGAAAGTTGTTAAAAGAGTAGATCTTTAATGTTATCACCACAAAAAAAGAAAAAAATGGTACTTAGTGAAGGGATGGAGGGATTAAATTACCTCAGTGTGGTAACCATTCCCCAGTACATACGTGTATCAAATCATCACCTCGTATACCTTAAACTTATATGTTGTATGTCAGTATCTCAATAAAGGTGTGGGAAAAAATGGAGTTCATAATATCTCCCTCACAGGGGCTACTGTGGCATGAAATGAGCTCTTGACTACCCAGCGCCTGGCACAGGGCCCAGACTGGGGCAAGGGCTTGGTAACTGGGGCTGGGGCTGGTCTGTGGGTCTTGTCCTCTTCACTAGAGTGTCCCTGTTCTCCCTCAGTCCCCCAAGCCTGGCTAACTCCCACTGAGCTTGGTTGTCCCCCCCTCCATGAAACAGCCCTGCACCCCAGGCTGGCTTGGTCCCCTCTTCTGTGTTCTTGAAATACCCCAGGGTTTATATGTACTTCCCCACACTGGTTCAGTTCCGGGTCAGGACGAGGAGGGGCATATGTCCATTTCAGCCTCAGCTGCGTCCCCCTATCTGGCCCCGGGTCAGCCACACAGTAAATGTTGAGTGAATAAGGGGAACAAATGAGTGGATGGGGTAGGGTGGGTGGGTGGATGGGTAGATGGATAAATAAATGGATGAATGGATAAACGGACGGATGAATGAATGGGCAGGTGCCAGACCGAAAGGCAAACTTCATCCTGCAGGCTGTGAGCAGTGGTGGGGTGTGGGGCATCCGCAAGTGTGTGGCCTCGAGCCTGACAATTCAGGCCTGAAGAATCTACATCCTGTCCCTGCCCTGGGCGGGGTGTTTGCTCGACTCTTACTTCCACAACGCAATTAACTGCAAACACCCTTAGTCCAGGGAGACAGATTCTAGAAAGTCATACAGCCCTTCCCTCCCTAAGCAGAAAGAGTGATGGGGTCTTGCCATAGACCTGTGGTTGGCTTCGGGATCCTCAAGATTGTGTTCCCCCAAAGCTCACAGCCCCATCTTTTTCTTATATAGAGGGCAAAATATTATACTCACAAGTCTTCCATTTTATCTCAGGGCTTTCTAGCTTCCTGTGACCTCTTCTGAACTTTAGTCCCCTGAAAGATAGCATCCACCCAATAGAAATCATATGCACTCTGCACTTGATTTTCACTTGACATATTACCTTTCCATGATACCAGATACTATTTATTTGTGTAACTGCTGGTGGCCATGGCCAGGCCCTTGCTATACAGTAATGCAATTTACTTAGCCATCCGTCACGGTCAGACAACTGGGCGGTTTATAGGGTCTCACTAGTCCAAGCAACGCTGCGGTCGGGTGCAGAACAGAGTGGTTGGTGTGCGACCTTTGTATAAATAGGTGGAGCGAAGTATATATATATTTACCTGTTTGTGCATAAATACCTCCGGAATGATTCACATGAAAATGGTGACATTGTTACTTTTGGGGAGAGAGACGGGGAAGAGACTTTTCACCTGTATCCTTTGGCATCTTTTGCATTTTAAACCAGGAGTGTGAATTTTTTTTTAAATAATTAAATTCACGTTTAAAAAAATAAAATCAAGGTTTCCTCCTGGAGGCAGAGCCTTGTTCTGCCCTCTCCCACTCCAGGGTGGCATAGACGTATGGACTCACTTCCAAAGAGTAGAGTTTGGAAGGTGAAACATAGTCACTTCACAGTGGAGAAGCCCAACAGATACTACCTTCACCACAAGTTCAAGGTGAAGCTCAACGATGGTGTTATGTGCGTGTCACAGCCTCTGATAGGACGTGATCAAGAAGTCACCTCACCTCTGTGGTATTTTAAAAACCTATAGCCCTGGTCTAATGAGAAAACCACCAGATGAACCCAGGTTGGGGGATATTCTATAGACTCTGTGCCAGTCCTTCTCGGGATGATCCAGGTGTAAGAAGCATGGAGAAATTGTCACGGATTAGACCAGAAACATGACGGCCATATGCCATGTGCTTCCCTAGATTGAGTCTTGGAACAGAAAGGAGCGTTAATGGAAAAACCAGGGGAATCCAAATCAAGTCTGGATTTTAGTTAATAGCAATGTGCCCCTGTCAAGTCCTTGGTTTTGACAAATACACTATGGTAATAGAAGACATTAATAATGTGAGGAATAATGCTAAGCTGATGTTAACATTATAAGATGTTAATCCTGAGGGGAACAATGGGTGAGAGAACTCTGTATTATCTTTACAACTCTTCTGTAAATCTAAAAGGATCCCAAAATATGAAGTTCACTTAAAAAAATAAAGGTTTCCCAAATTCTCGTGAGGAATAAGATGAAACAGATGGCCCTACCATAAATCTTTTGGAAAAAAAGTTTGGGTCCCCTTTTTTTCTTCTCTGTCTGTGGTCTCAGGAGTACTGGGTGTGCTGAGTCAGGGAAGAATGGGGACATTTCCTGATGGAGATCCGGGCCTGGTGTTTGTCTCGGGTTGGGTGCGTCTGTTTCAACAGGAGAAATTGCTGTCACAACAATATAAATAAAACAAATTCCCTTGATGTTGAGGTTTGAATCATTTGTGAATTCAGATGGTGTTTGGGTTCTTTCTTTGGTGGAAATGGCTCCAGGCGAAGGGGGTCTAGAGGCCAGAGTTGTGGTGTCACAGATGCTAATGGCCAGCAAGGTGCCAGCTCAGGTGGGGAGTTTCTGAACCTCAGTTTGCCTAGCTGTAAAACGGGATAACTTCTCTCTCTCAAAGAACTCGTGAAAGCACTTTGCAAACAGTATGGTAGGTTCAAATACAAGACCTCAAAGTTTTCTACTGTGGGCCTAAGGGCAGGATAGATAGCAAGGGTGTGAGGGCGGGGGTGGGTGTAATCCAGAAGAGTCGTCCTCAAGATACTTTTGGGGAAGGGATGGGATCTCAGGTTTCATGACAACCTGACATCTAGTCCATGTTAGGCACGCACGAAGGGCCAGGGTCAGCTTCGCGGGCATGCGACCCAGGAAGGTGACTGGGTTCTGGGCTCAGAAGGGCCCAGGACTTGATTTAATGCTCTGCTGTCACGATCTTGAAATTCTTCATAATCTCTGAACCAGGAGCCCCACATTTTCACTTTGTACCAGGTACTGCAAATTATGTCGCCAGTCCTGCTGATGGCACTCACTCAGCGTGTACGTGTGTGTGTATGTGTGTGTGTGAGAGAGAGCTGCAAGCCACCTGGGGTTGAGGGCAAGGAGGGAAGGCGTGGCAGAGGGGCGGAGAGGAGGCTTTCCTAGAGAAAGAGCTGGGAGAGGGTAGGATACTCAGGAACTCTTCCCACATTGGCAACCTTGCCTTTTAAATTCCTAAGAAACCTTCGGTAGAAACTTCCATTTCTGGTGGTGGGATGGATTTGTTTCTGGAGGGAGAGTGGGTCTGAGTCAGGATTGCGTCCGTCCACGTCCTGCGGGGGGAGGAAGGCCGAGAGCGCGTACTGGGTGTGCCCTGCGTACCAGCTGCCACGTGGGAGGTGTTTACCCTGGGACAAGAATAAACCAATAAAGTGAGGGCTCCCACCCACTCTCCTTCATCCCTGTTCCAGGCTGAGTCTGAGCGGGGCATCTGTTAGTTATTCGGGTCTCCAAATCCTGAGATTTTGCGCGGCAGGGACGGTAGCTTCAAGATGAGAACCCAAGTCGTGTGGATCCCTGAGGAAGGAAATCTGGCTAACAGGAAAAGGAGGGGGCTCGGATTGTGGCCTGGGCCTCAGCCCTCTTGCCTTGCGCCTGAATTCCTTGGAGGCTGGCCAGCCCCTTACCTGCCCCTGACTGTGCCCGCACTGCCTCTAGCCACGGCCCACTGGGCCCCGCTCGGCCCCCCGCTATACCTTTGCCCCACCTGAAAGCACGCCCCTCGCAAAGCACCAGTCCGAATCCTCCGCAGCCCTCACGGGCCAAGGCCGGACCTCTTCCCTGCAGGCTTTTCCAGCGCTGGACGACAGCACAGCGCGTGTTTGCCAGGCCGCTGTCCCAAGGTCTGTTTTACGGGGGTTTATGTATTGGGTGTCCACCTGCCCCCGGGCCCCGTGAAAGTTCAGCGAGGCCCCGTTAGTGCAAGGTAGTAAATGGCTAAGGGTGTGGGCGCTGGAGTCGGGGAGACCCGAGTTCCAATCCTGGCTCCACCAGTGTGATCTTGGTCACCTCCCCCAGAGTTCCTGAGCCTCAGTTTCCCCTCCTCTAAGGAGGATGGCGTCCCGAGTTTGTTGGGAGCACAGTAAACTGTGGCGGCTGATGTTATTGCTGTGGCTGACGGGATGGATGAGGACAGCGCGGGGACAGACACCAAGGACACAGCGGTGGTTCACAGCCAGCACGGACTTTCCGTGCTCCCGACAGTGTTCGAAGTGCTCCCTGCAATCCTGACGAGAACCCTGTGAGGCTCCAATTATGATTTCCCCATTCCATAGAGGGGAACCCGGGGACCCTCAGACAGTAAGTGATTTGCCCACATTAAGGTGGAGCTGGAATTGGAATAGCGTATCCGTGGCCACGGGCTACGCTGGCCCTCGGCCACCACCACACGCCCCCCGGCCCCAGAGCCTGGGCCGGACCACCACCAGCCTCTTCTGACCCGGGGCTGGGTGCCCCCACTGCTTAAGGAAAAAGCAGTTTGTCTTTAAATATGTTTAGCTTTCCAGGGAGCTAATATTTACTGAGCAAAACCCACGCCCCAGAAACTATGGAAAAGATTAAAGTATTTCATTTAACCCTCAAAAGCAGCCCTGACTTAGGCTCTCATTGTTACCTCCAACTCAACTCAGAGATGGGAGCTGAGCTCGGACGGCTTTTGGGTAAGGTGCTCAGGGTCACACATCGGACATGGCAGGGTGGGGACTTGAATCTGGGTTTGGGCTGCCCTCCTCCCCAAATGGAGGCAGACAGGTCCCTTCCTTGGGTAGCCGGTCCTTGGGACCCACTGGGCTCTCCTTCTCTCTGGAAGCCAGTTCATAAATCATAGCAGCAGACTCTGGAAGGCTGGAAGAGAAATGGTCCATCTTCTCCCTGGCTCCAAGAATGTGATGAGGTCAGGGTGAGCTGGTCCCCCTCTAGCACCTCCTACCACCCCCCTGCCCCACCTAACTCCCCAACCATCAGGCTAGAAGAGGCAGGCTCTAGTCCAGCCCCCCAGGTTTCCAGAAAGGCAGGTTTTCCTAGAAGGCAGGATGAGGAGGGAGCTACTTAACTTTCCAGTGAATAGCAGAGGGTGAGTCATCCCTGGGCCTGGCTACATGTCGCCCTGCTTGGAATCTGAGGGCTGGACACGGTGATGTCATAGGGTCCTCCCCTCCAGGCCTGGCCACCATAATGGCCTGAGACTACACAGAGACCCCAGGCTGGAGCATGGGGGTGGGGGCATCCCATCCACGTTGGGACCCTTTCCCTCCCTGATTTGGGGTTTTTACAGATTTGGCATGGCTATTCTGCTCCCTCCTACCCCTGCCCCAAATCATCTCAGCCGGATACCCGGTTCTATAAACCACCTTCTTTGATTGGTTGTTTCATTTAAAAAGACAACAAAAGTTCTGGAGATGGTGGTAATGGTCACCCAGCAACGTGAATGGACTCCATTCTACTGACCTACACTCAGGAAGGATTAAAATGGCAAGGATTATGTATCCTTTACTACAATTTTTAAAAGACAAAAAATAAAATAAATAATATTATTATGAAAAATTTCAACTACACGCAATAGTAGGAAAAATGTTCCGTGACTTTCTATATATGCCTCCCTGAGCTCCAGCCGTCAAGGATTTTGTTTCGTTTCAGTTTTTTTGTTTAAAAAATATATTTTTTTAATTTACTTATTTATTTGAGAGAGAGCGCGCACACCCAGAGGGAGAGGGAGAAGCAGACTCCCCGCCAAGCAGGGAGCCCGATGCGGGACTTGATCTCAGGACCTGCACTGAAGGCAGATGCTTAACCGACGGAGCCACCCAGGCACCCCTGCTCTGTGTTCACCATGGAGCCCAGTGTGGGGCTTGGACTCAGCCCTGATATCAAGACCTGAGCTGAGATCAAGAGTCAGTCACTTAACCAACTGAGCCACCCAGGCGCCCCTCAACCATCAAGGTTTTTGCCATACTTGCTTCAGCTACCCTTGTTTTCTCTCTTTTTCTTTCTAAAAGTATTTTATTTTTTTAAGTTTGAATTTACTTTTTATTTTTTTAAAAATAATTCTACACCCAGTGTGGGGCTCAAACTCAAGATACCAAGATCAAGAGCCACACGCTCTTCCAGCTGAGCCAGCCAGGAGCCCCTCTTTGGAAATATTTTAAAGCAAATCCCAGACATTATGTCATTTCACCCCTACGTCAGCATCCATCTCTTACTAAGCAAGAGGACATCTTCACATGTAACCTCAGTTGTATTAATCACACCTAATACAACGAACAATATTCTCTTTTCCTTGGAGGATTTAAAAATTATACCCACAACTCCTTGTACTCACAGTCATACCCTGCGCTATTTTTCACTTTCTACTCCACTATAAAGGTTATTACGTGTATTTCTTCCATTACACTGTGAATTCCACGGAGGCCGGAGTCTTTGTTTGCCAATGTATCCTTAGGCTTAGAACGGTGCCCGGCCTATACTGCATGGCTCAATAAATATTGGCTGAATGAATGAGTTTATGAATGCTTTAGGGCAATCTGGAAATATACCTGCATGCAATTGAACAAGATAAAATAAATTAAAATTAAGCAGGAAAGAGGAGATGAAATGAAAATCAGAGCAAGAGGAGGCCAGGAGAGAGGCTAGAGCTGGAACAGGCCCCTGAGACTGACTGACTGCAGATAGGTCCCCAGCTTGGCTCTGAGCTGTGATACGCCCACTTTTGATTTTCTGGATGATTTTTCCCGAAATGAAGACTGGGGACACCTTTGCCATCAAAATAAAGAATTATTTCTTCTTAGAGTAACAGAGTTACACGTTTCAGAAAGCTGTTCCTTTATTGCCCTGAATGGGCGACGGCATCTGGAAGTTAACACTGAGAGGAACAGGCATGTCCTGGACAAGGCTCTCGTGCCTGGTCCTTTGCCCTGTTGGCCCTGGAAGCCCCTCGTCCCCTCACCCGTAACAACCACCTCTCACACCTTTGCTTCCCTTCTTATTAAAAACCAAGGAGATATACAACTATTGAATTATTATGTTGTATACCTGAAACTAATATAATGTTACGTCAATTGTATCTCAGTTAAAAACAAAAACAAAACCACAGACAGCTCTTCCTGATGGCCACCAGGTTTTCCAATCTAAGTATCAACAGCACAAGTTCAGGTGTGTGGTGGG
Organism: Ursus maritimus; assembly: GCF_017311325.1. Lineage (NCBI taxonomy): Eukaryota > Metazoa > Chordata > Mammalia > Carnivora > Ursidae > Ursus > Ursus maritimus. Next base: position 32,282,041 of record NW_024423786.1, read on the forward strand.
TGTCATGTATGAGTAAAAATAGTAGTGAGGACACAGGTTTGGATGCCAAGATGTTGGAATTTCTGGGCCATTGGGAAGACTTATGCAGATGGTGAGAGAGAATATTTGAAATCAGGATAGTTCCAGAAAATTGGAGCTGGGCAGCCGCTGGAATTGGGGCATTGTTTTTCCAGATTCTTCTAGATGTGGGGTGCATTACTAGCTTAGCACATGGGTAGAGACCAGCTCAACCCTCTTAAGGGTTGAACCCCCTTCCTCCCTTAAGCCATTCCAGTTTCTTACCCACCCAAGAGATTTATGCCCTGGCGAGCAGACCCTGTTCAAAACTCTGGTCAACTCCTTCCTGACCAGCTGGGCATTGGGCTGGAAGCCAGGCAGGAGGGTGACTTCGCCCACATGGGACTGGTGGGACTTACCAAGTGGCCACCACGTGCCCAGCATGTGGATGTGACTGCTACCTTCTCAACTCCCCTGGAACCCCGATTCTACAGATGAGGAACAGGAAGGCAGCAAAGTGAACTGAGTCGCCGCGATTCAAACAGCAGTCAGTAACGGCAGTCCTAATAAAAGTAATAATAGTAATAATAGCACGGTAATAACAGCAATGATGATAGAGTAATGATCCATTGTATTGAGCGCTTCCGCGTCAGCTCCTACCTGTTTTATGTGTATTTGCACATTTAACCCTCACCACAAGCCTGTGAGATGGGTACTATTACGGACCCCATCTTACACAGGAGGGAAGAAGGCACAGACACGTAAGGACCCTTGTCCCAGGTCCCATATCTAGAAGGTAGAAGGGGAGCTCAAACCCAAAGGTGCCTGATCTTAAAGGGTCTGGTCTCTTCGGGCCACGTAAACCGTAGGCATCACTTGCAACAGCAGCAGATGTTTATGAAGTGCTTTCTGTGGCTCCGACCGAGGCTGGCGCCGGGCCTGCCCTACGTCCTTGGAGCCCCGCTGCCGGCCGGGCAGCGCCCGCGTCTCTGTGCTGGTCTCCTCAGCTATAGAGAAACGCTCGCCGTGGGGCCTGAGCTACTTCTTACACTGCGCGGAGGGCGGTGCCAGGCACCTGCGAAGCGCTGCATTTAGAATTACTGTCACTACTTGTATTCTTAAGGACAATAGCCCCAGATCCCCGTGGCTCATCAGAAGAGAAGTTCCTGTCTGGCGCACATCAAGGTCCGGGGCAGGGCTCTGCGCAGGGGCCTGGGGGTCCTTCTACCGCAGGGCTGCTCCTCTTCCAGGCCCCAGGACGCTCTCGGAGGGCCAGCAGGAGGGAGAAGAGGAGGTGGCTCGTGTGTGGGTGTATCTGGGGGAGGCCTGGAAGGGGCACTTGGGACTTGGGCTCTCTTTCCCGGGGCAGTGCGAGTCGCAGGTCACGCACTGCAGGGGGACCGGGAAAAGCGTTCTGGCCGGTGAGCAGACCCTGGACAGGGAGGGGACCTCGAGTCCTGGCCACACCGTGATCATTTTAACTGTGTTGACAGGTGAAGAACGGAGACCTGGCCGAGGCCCCAGGACTGCCCGGTGGAGGAGCCCCTGACCTTATGCCCGTGGGACCCAGGGCTGCTCTCACCTGTAGAGCCGGCCTCCAGTCTTGCCGCTGCTCACGGGCTCCCCCGGCTGCATCCGGTGTCCAGCATCCCCTCCTTCACCCCGAAGGCGGCCCGGGCCCTGCTCGGACAGAGCCTTCAAGGAGGCCCTGAGCCTGGTGCGGCAGGAGCGGCGACTGGCGGCTGCTGAGAGCGGGCAGTTCGACACGGGAGGCGCGCCGTGGGCAGGCCGTCCAGGGCTGGGGAGAGCCTGAAAGCCCTCCCGCCCCGTCTCCTGATGGCAGAGCGCGGAAGGCAGCCCCCGCCCGCTCTGGGACCTGATGCGGGGCCCCCAGCAGACCCTGAAGGTCACCTTAAATCAGCCAGACGAGAGTGGATGCCCACGGGCGGGATGGAGGCAGAAGAGTCTGGGGGGGGGGCGCATGGAGGAGGGGGGACGCATGGAGGTCAGCTGGACTGGTGGGGAGCCCAGGTGGTGGGGGGGGCCGCTCAAACAGAAATATGATGGCGGCCAACATTTCCCACGTGCCAGGCCCTTCACATCAACCGAAGCAATGACGTCCTGATACCGTCCTCGTTTCACGGACAGGAAAGCAGAGAGGCCGCGGCTCTTGCCAGAAACGGGCAGAGCTGGCATTTGAGGCCTGGCGTGTCTGAGGCAAACCCTGTGTTCTTGTGCACCCCGCGGACTCTGCTGCCCCCCCAGGGCTGGGAGCTGGGCCCTGGCAGGGTTGAAGCGTCGGGGAGACACGGGCAGGCACTAGACTTTCCTGCCCCTGTGAATAATGGACCAGGGGACCGGCCGGGGGGCCTACTTAGAGCAACTTTTTTCTCCCCAGTACCTTAGACACCAGTGACTAGAAGAGACCTTGGAGTAGGGGTCCGGACACAGGCGTCCACATTCTGGACTCCCCCCCGCCCCCGGGCTTCCTGCTTTATAGCTCCTAGGTCTCCTTGGGGGCAGTTCCTGGTACAGTATGTGCTCAGCAAATATTTGTCAAATGGATGAGTGAGCGAACAAAAGAAGGAAAACATATAGCCCTTTCTCTCAGCATTACCCTGTTTTTTTTCTCTTGTATTACCGTATTTCATCTTTTGCCCATCATAGGAGGTACATTTTCCACATTTTACCACCTGCAATTGGGTCAATAAATCTCCCAATTGCTGTCAGCAAGGTGACAGTTGTGATAAAATTGTCATTGCCTGAAAAATATCTTGATCCATTTATTTCAACCACAATTTTCTTTTTATGTACACAGAGATGATAGGTCATGAGATAAAGGAACTTTTCCAATGAGGAAAAAGATAAACATCCTAAGTGAGAATAGCTTTCTGTCAGTTTAACTGGCAGAGTTTTTTTTTTCTTAGCGGCACAGGAAATAACGATGTGTTCTTATGACCCAAAACATTTTGGAGTCAATGACACACAGCATGTCATGAGTGTCGGAATACTGACCACGAAAACAGCTCACAAGCACTGAGCTCTTTCCAGGCCTTACAATCACTCTCCAATTATCACCTAGATATTATGGTTCCCCTCTTACCAGTGGGGAGACCGAGGCACAGAAGAATCAAGTAACTTCCTCACAGTCACCCAGCCAGCGAGAGGCAGAGCCAAGACCTGGCCAGTAGCAATTTCATACCGGAGCCTGGGTGCCAACCACTGGCATACCCTGCCCCCCACTCCATGAGTGAAGAGAAACCATGGGATTACCATTTTCTATTTTTAACACCTGCTGGGGTAATGCATCAGTCTGTCAACATTTATGGAACATTTACTGTGTGTGGAATGAGCCCTGTGCGGGGGGCCATGGGGAATCCCAGTGAAAAGACCCCAGGCCTGTCTAAGTGTACCAGATCATTCTAGGTGGACAGAACGGACATATACCATACTAACTCACACTTCCATGTAATGGTCATAGACCATTTCTGTGCAAGCTGGGTATTCTAAGTACTAGTAGGAGTAGGGTGGAGGGCTTCTGCCAGTGGGACAATCCAGTAGGGCTTCATGGAGGTGGTAGCTTAAACTCATAAACCTCTTCCAGGTCTTCAACTAGGGTTCAACAGTGCCGCCGCCTTCCCATGAGAGCAGGAGGCAGATTTCACAGGGAGGTGGTGCCCTTGCCCACAATTTGCTTTACCCCTTTGTGGCTTGTCCCAGCTGGTACTCCAGCCCAGACCTTGGCCTTGGCCCCTCTGCTGAGCCAAGCAGGCTATGAGTCAGGGGAACACGATGCCTTGAGCCTCCTGAGGGGCAGAAACCCAGCCCAGCTGCTGTGTACTTCCTGGGCAGGGACAGTCACCAAGTCTCAGATCCTGACAGAGAGGGTGGCTTCTCCACGTCAAGGCCACGGGCTCCTCCTGAGCTGGCCTGGATCAAAGACTGGTCAGTTCATGCTGCCTGATGACTGGTGTAGCTCTGGGTTCAAATCTTCGATCAGTTATTTTACAAGCATGACATTGGCTTGCCCTGATGAGCCTGTTTCCTCTTTTCTAGAATGGGATGTTAGTAGAAGTGACTTTGCAGTGTTTTGGGGAGGATTTAGAGACAAGGCCCGCAGGCCCCGTGCTCCGCACAGTGCCTGGCAACCGTGAGCACAGGGGAACGGGAGCTGGTTGATGGGGCTGGGCACTGTGCTGGTGCGAGGCAGGGTGGGAGATGGCTGCAGGCGCCAGAGTCAAACTCTCAGGTGCCTGGGAGGAGCCGACAGTTTACCCGCTCCGAGCCTTGGCTGAGGTCTCCATAGAACGGGGCTAAGAGCAGGAGGGGCTGCCTTGTATTGTGGCGATTCGGTAACAAACATGCATACAGCAGGTCCTTACTAAATATCCGGTTTTGTGACGATCTTGCTCGGCTCCGGTGAAAATCTTCTAATTGTCTCCATTTTTCAGAAAGGGAAAAGCATAAAGAGGTGGAGAACATGCCCCCAGTCCCACCGTGGAAAGGCCCGGCTGAGGGTCCTCAGGCTGCACCATCATTGCCCCCGCCCCAGGAAAATTCACGCTGGGGCTGGAACAACCACCTCGGGCGCTTTGATCAGCTAACTGCCCCCAGGGCTTCTGACTCCTTGCCTAGCATGTCTGCTGACCCAGCCTTCCCTTGTGGCCATCCTCCCTGAGCAGGACATGCTTGTGAGCTCTGGTGAGTGCCTAGGGGTACAGTGGCCCCCGGGTTCCCTCAGTCACTGATGAGAGGAGGGACAGTGAAACCAGTGTGTGTCCACCACATTATTTCTTTGAAGCCTCATAACCCCCTAAGGCATGTGTCAGGCCGCATTTTATACAGGAGAGATCCAAGCCCAGAGAAGTTAAGACATCTGCCTGAGGTCACCCAGCTTGGACATAGCAGGGTCAGGCTTCTAACCGACCAAAGGGGAAAAGCAAGGGAAGAAGGAGCAGGAAACTCGTGGGTTATTGAGTGTGCCCCACATCCCCTGGCCCCTTACCACTTCAGTGCCTGCTGCCAAGCTGGGAGTACCCATTGTGGCCTGGAATTAGCACCCCTCCATCCCGGTGCCCTCAAAGGAGCAGAAGGGAGGTGGAGCATAAGAAGTCCAGCTCCCAGCTCCCTCAGTCTGCCTGAGCCACACCATCCCCGGGGTCCCCCTGCAGTACTGCTGAGACCCTGGCTGCACCCAGTGATAACCTGCTCACGAACATACCCTGTCTTCCCTGTCCCACTTCCCCACCCCTGCTTCCGCTTCCTGAGAGCCTCACCTCAAGATCTGCTTCTGGGATCATCTAAACCAGGTTCACCGTGGTCTCAGCCAGGGGTGGTTTTGCCCCTAGGGACATCTGGCAAGGTCTGGGGCCACTCTTGATTGTCGCACTGAAAGAGTGGGGAGATGCTACTGGCTTCTTGTGGGCAGAGGCCAGAGATGCTAAATACCCCCGAATGCAAGAACAGTCCCAACAGTGAAGGATTATCTGGCCCCGAATGTCAAGAGCGCTGAGGTTGAAACTCCCTATGAACTAAGACACGGAGTGGCCCCATCGTGGTGATAACCTTCGAGCATCCTAGCCTGACGGGAATGGCGCCCCGGAATCTGGCTGTGCAAAGGCTAGATGGGTAGGGACCCAGCCCCTGGCATCCCCTGGCTTTTGCCTGGCTCCTCCTCTTCCCCTTGGACCTCCCATCCATTCCGTGTGGCTCTGCGGCTTTCCCGGCCCCACAACAAGATCCGGTGCCAAGAGGGGCAAGCGGGCCAGGCCTGGCGGGTCACAGCACCCCGTCCCCAGGCCATGTGAGTTCAGGGAGGCACGTGACTCAAGGCGAGCCAATCAGAATATTCTCTGGGATATCAGACCAGAGACTGTCTGGGGAGGGGCCCGAGGGCAGGCAGGAGAGCGGTGGGGCATCCGGGCATCCGCAGACAGGTGGAGGAGCCCCGCAGACCTGCTGATAAATGCTGAGGGGAGCAGAGTGCCGAGGACAAATGGATGCTTCAGGGAGTGACTCAGAGCCTTCCCTTTTTTGGACTTGCTTTCGGTCTTGACTAATAAGGCCGTGTCTCTCCCACTGGGTTGGGAATTTCCTGTTCTTTTATCTCCTCCCCAAGCTCCATGCCTGGCCTCCTCGGCTTCCGAGAGCCCTTAGAGCCCGGTGACCCCACGGCAGGGTCATCCAGCCACTCCTGTGCGAACTCAGCTTACTCGCCTACTGTCTGGCCAGTGGGGGACACCTGACCCAGCGTCTCATCCCATCCCACCCCACGGAGGAGGGAAGGGGGCCCGGGAAAGACCCACATCCTCCCCGTAGGACCCCGTGGGGCAGTGGACTCTCCGGGCTCCTTCGAGTACCCGATGTACTAGAGACGGCTCCCTCGGGGTTCATGACGCTCCCGACGCCGGGCCCCTGCCCACATATTGCGCTCCTTTGGCTTTTCGAGGGGGCTGTGGATGAATTTTGGGGTGGGCTTCCGTCCCGAATCTGCTGCCTCCTGGCAGAGGAAATCCGAGCGGCGCGCTTCCTCTCTCCGAGCCTCGGTGTCCCCAGCGCGGGTGCAGATCGCGCCGCCCCCCAGGGGCGTTACTGGGCCCCGGGAAAGCAGCCGGCCCAGGCGAAGCCCTTAGCGTCGGGCACTTAGCAGGCAGTCAACAGTTCGGGGCACCACAGTATTCTGGAAATGTTCTGTTTGAAGGAGACGCCTCGGGCCACGCCTCCGTCCGAAGCTAGCAGGGCGCGGAATCCTCTCCGCGGAGTCAGGAGGCGGGTGGGGAGGCCGAGCGCAGCTCCACCGGGGACCTCCCTCCCTGGTCAGTCGGTGCTTGGCGGTGCAGGGCCTGGCGTTGGCGGCCTCCCCCCGGCACACCCAGCCCCCACCCCGTGAGTCAGCCCCACTCCTTAAGGCACAGAAACCTGCCAGTCACTTCCTGGCGGCCCCAAACAAAAGCCTAGAACCCGTAGTCCAGGAACTAGCCCCTTATCACTCCTCAGACCTGATAAGAAGGGCAACAGGGTCTGAGTCAGCGGGGAGTAGCCGTTTCATGACTCCCCTGGCCTCAGGCCTGCTCCCAGCCCAACCCGGGGCTCATGCCCCTCCACTTCTACCCTCTCCTTCAGGGCCAGGCTGCCCTGGGGCAACGTCTCCAGAAGACACCGGCTGAAAACTCTCTGGAAGCAGCCGCAGGCCCTGCGGTGGGGTACTCCTGGAGTTTATCAGATAGGCAGGCTCTCTGGGGCCCTGGGAGTGGGGCAGGGGACAGGAACAGGGTGAGGAGGGAAGGAGAAGGTGAAGGGAGGGGTGGGCTCATGCCCTCCGGCTGGAACACTCCACTGGGAGGGGCTCCAGCTTCAGTCCCCTCAGTGGCCCCTCAGCCTCCCACCCAGCCCCACTCTGGTCCGACTATCCTCCACCCAGCAACTGGAACCACCCTCTTTTAAGCCACATCGGCTTATTCCACCCCTGCTCAGCATTCTGCTATAGCTCCCCACTGCCCTGCGAGGAGAGGCCAGGTTTTCTTCTGACACCCAAAGCCTCACTCCTGCCATGCTCCAGATGGGTCTCCTCTCCCAGTTCCTGGAAAGGAACTTCTCACACTTCGGGGTCTCTGCTGCCAGGACCCAGAGGGGGAGGGTATCAGAACTTTCTGGGTAGGTGGATGGAGGTATGAGGGAAGGCTTCCTGGAGGAGGTGGCATTTGAGCTATCCTGGTATTTTGACAAGAATGAGAAAGGCAGAAGGAGAGGAAGGCAGGTGATTCCCAAATAAGCCAACAACTCCAATTCACCCAGCTTCCACCTGAGCAAGGAGCCTGGCTTCTTCCCAGGCAGTGGGTTCTAGTGGAAAGAGCAGGAAGCTCAGCACTTATCAGCTATGTGACCTTGGACAAATGTCTATCCCTGATCTCCCCTGTAAAACAGGCTGAGGCCACCTGTCAGGGCTGCCGGGGGAGAGGAAAGCCTGCAAAGTGTGTAAATGCCCAGTAGGTGCTTGAGCCATTTGATCTGTGAGGGGGTTTTCTCTGGGGCAGTCTCTTGGTTGCTTCTCCGGTCTGGGTCAAGGGAAAGGGCCAGGGTCAGGGAAGCGGGAGTGGGCAGGGAACCCAGAGGCCAGGCCAACCCGGATTTTCCAATTGTTCTTGGCTGCATGTTTGCTCCTCGCTGGTGGGAGGAAATTCTCTGCACAAAGACAGGAAAGCAGAGGTGCTCTGTGGCAAAAGCAAAGCCCACAGTGGCGCCTGGTATGATCCGAGGCTCTGCAGTACCTAGAGAGCCAGACAGCGGAGGGTGTGATAGCACGGGCTCCCTCTCATCTTGGAGGCCATGGCTTCGAATTCACCTCCTCCCCCACTGTTTTTCAAGTTCACAACCATTGACTGAAGGCATTCTATAGAGCACCGGGAAGACAGTACTCTCTCACCAATTGTGGTTTTAAGAAAGTTCATTACATAGATATGTGTGTGTGTGTGTTGTAACAGCTTCATCGAAGGGTAATGTCCCTGCCACACTTCACCCACAGCAGGTAGACTGTACGATTAGTGACTATACAGCAGTCCAACCACCAACACAAACCAATTTTCAAACACGCCCATCACCTTATTTGCCCATCTCCACTCAATTCCACCTCCAGCCCCAGGCAACCACTGCTCTGGTTTCTGTCTCTATCATTTTGCCTGGTCTATACATCCCCACCCTCTGAAAACAAAGAAAACACAAAGCAAAACCCCAGGAAGAACTCTGCTCTCTCCTAGGCCTGAGAAGGGGACGACTTTGAGGGCAAAACAGCCACGTCCACGAGGGGGCCTAGAGATGGGTCCGTGCACACAGCGCCTGGCCTCTCTGGTTGAACTCCAGGAACTCCCAGGAGGACTCTGGGTCAGAGAGGCCTGGGTGGGGCGGGGCCTGCATGGTCCTGCCGGGGCCGTCATTCCCCAGACGGTAAGCGGAGTGTCAGCAGCAGTGGTTACTGCTCCGGGCCTGGCCTGGCCCCCACCCCGGAAGAAAGGATAGGTCTGGATGCAGACGCTCCCCAAGGACCAGCGTGTGAGGGACTCACACAGCGCAGACAAGTCTTGCCCCACCCAGCTTGGATGGCCAAGGCCGGGCCTGGTGTGTCTGCACAGGCCGCTATCCTGACCTGCTGGGCCTGGGGGCGGGGGCTGCTCTTTTGGCCCAGCCAGTTCTAGTTCTGGCCAGAAAGGCTCATGTTCCCAACTTTTGCTTCTGGGCCCCAACCCCCCCTGCCAAGCTCACTATGGGTTATGAGTGTTCAGAAAGGAAATCACTAGCTGAACCGATGTATAAGTGACCAGGAGACCCAGAGTAAGCAGCCAAAAAAGAGCTCATTCACAAAAGCAGGGCAAGTTTGGAAGCCAGGCTGGGGGCTGGGCTGACTTCTGCCTACAAATCACCTGCGTAGATGAAAATCAGGGCGGGGGATGGGGGGGGCATCTCGGTCCTGATCGGGGACTGACGGTGTTTCCGGAGACTGGAGGCAGCCTATACATTTTTTCTTTCCGCAATGACGAGGCCAAGAAAGGGAGCTTTCCAGTGTCTCCTACAGGGCAGCCTTTCTGACCCAAAGAAGAGCAAAGCTGTCAGTCTGGGAGTGGGAGTGATTAGAATAATAAGGATGGGGGCACCCCGACAGCTCAGTTGGTCAGGCATCTGACTCTTGATCTCAGCTCTGGTGTTGATCTCAGGGCGGTGAGATCAAGTCCCACATTGGGCCCTGTGCTCAGTGCGAACTCTGCTTAAGACTTTCCCTCTGCCCCTCCCCCCTCAAATAAATAAATAAATCTTAAAAAAAATAAATTAAAAAATAGAATAATAGTGATGATAACAATAGTAAACATTGATTCACAGCTTCGTATATACTGTTCTAAGTACTATTTTATGGGGTATGTACCACTGTCACTGATGATGAAACCATTTCACAGATGATGAAACCAAGGCCCAGAGACATGAAGAAATGTCAGGAGTCACCCAGTCCTGCAGGGGCCTGGAGCTGGGAGCCGAACCCTCAAAGTTGGCTCTATTTATGCCCTGAGCAGTACTGACTTCTGTCACCGAGACGCCTTGCCTTTCCCCGAGCCTGGTTAATAGGCCGACACACCATCCTAGAACACCAGAGAGCGAGCACAGCTGACACCCGCGTTGCCTCTGCTCTTTCCAGCGCCCCTTACTGCCCTGTGAAGCTGGGGCTCTGTGATGCTGAGTAATGAGAACTGAATGTGACGAAGTACTTGTGAGAAGTTGGACTGTGTTCCCCAAGAGGAGACGTTCAAGTCCTAACCCCCAGTACCTGGGAATGTGACCTTATTTGGAAATGGGTTCTTTGCAGATGCAATCAAGTTAAGATGAGGTCATACGGGATTAGGATGGCTCTGAATCCAGTGACTGGTGTCCTTATAAGGAGAGGGAGATTTGGAAACTGCAGAGACACATACAAGGAAAAGGCCGTGTGATTACAGAGGCAGAGTGCGGAGGGATGTGTCTACAAGCCAAGGAGTAGCAAGGATTGTCCGCAGCGAGGAGGGAGGCAGAGAACAGGGTCTCCCGAGGAGCCGCTAGGATGAACCGACCCCTTGATTTCAGACTTTCGGCCTCATGAACTGGGAGAAGATACATTTCTGTGGGTTGAAGCCCCCCAGCTGGTGATAAGTTGCTAGGGCCGCCGGAGCGAACTCACAGAGTCACTTTCTCAAACTGCTTTACCCAGGCTTGACAGGTAGTCGCTACCTGCCGGAGAATCCTTTTGAAAATGATACTTTGCCACAGCAGACCCAGGGCTGTCATTCACCTCCCTCTGCCCACCGTCTGGTAAGCAGTGCCCCCCAGCTGCCCATCCCCGGACGCCGGGCACTGGAAAGAGGCGGGCTGAGCCCCCAGCTCCCCACGGATGGTGGTCCACCCAGGGGGCAGCAGGAGGAAAACAGCCCTCTGGCTTGGTCATTTTTAGCAGCTGCAAGGCCAAGCCAGCCCGGCAACAGAAGGCTGAGAGGTGGAGGAGGGTTAGGGCAGCGACGACCTTTTCAAATCTAGCCACATCTGAGGAGTGAGGAGAGAAAACACTTGTAAGCCCACACCAGAGGTGCTGGGGGCTGGGGCCCAGTGACACAAAACAGACAGCCAAACAGCCCACTGAGGACAGTGAGGTCATTCTGCAGCTGACTCACCCGGATTGGCAGAGAGGAGTGAGCAAGGAGGAAGTCAGCTTCCCCTGAACCAGAACCAGCGGGGTGCACAGAGTGGGCCTGGGAGGGCGAGCTTGGCCCTTCCTCGCCGAGCTTACCAATTTCTTCTGGGTGAAGGCCCAGGTGCTCAGCAGTCTCCTTTCTCAGGACGCCTTCCGAGCTGAGGCCTATGGGGGGAGGCGGGCGGGCTCCCTCATCTCCCTCATTCACTCGCTGTGTGAGCAGGAAGGGAACAAGAGTCTGGCCATCGGTTGCCTTATCTGGAAGATGCCCACCTTTCCTACCAGTTCCCAGGAGGCCTCCATGGACTCAGGGATGAGAAAGCCCCCAGCACAGGGCCTGGCATCTAACTGGCACATTAATACAAAAAAAAAAAAAAAAAAATTAACATTAAGTCCTTCTCAAATGCAACTCCCTTGGCTTTTGGGGGTAAATCACTAAGAAGGAGGATGGGAGGTAAAAGCAATTTAGTATTTTTTTTTCCAGAAATGGAAAATATATTTTAATTAAAAAAACTATTGCATTCCTTTAATTCTAACATTTTTTTTTCACATTTTAACATCTCAAAAACCCACATGTGTCTTACTAATTGGTGACAGGTTATAGTTTAATTGGGAGCAGCTTTCCTTTATGGTACTATATAAAATAATGGTGTCTTTCAATCCATGGCATCTCAGCCTTATGAAATGTGGTGTGAAATTGGTGTGTGCTCATTGTAAGTTTAGACACACAGAAGCATACATAATAAAGGTCCCCCGCACGGCGTTCTCCAGAAAACACCCGCGCCCCAAGACGGCACGCTGTGTGAAAGGGCCCACTGCTGTTTTCATTCCCTTTAATTGCTAGCAAAGCTCCCCCGACCAGTCGCCCACACCTCCTCCAGTGTGCCAGAGCCAAATTAACGCTCACCCAAAGCCGGCAACACGTTACAAATTTGGATTTCGTGATCAGACACCTTCTCTACCCCCAGCCCCACTCCACGTGGCTGGCGCCTCCCCTGCTGCCCAGCCCCGTCTGAGCGGGCGGCCCTGTGCCGGCCAGAGGTGTGGGGCTGAGGGAGTCGACGACTTAAGCTCGCCCTTTCTTTTTTTTTTTTCTTTCTTTCTTTCTCTTTCTTTCTTTCTTTCTTTCTTCCTCTTTCTTTCTTTTCTTCCTTCCTTCTTTCTTTCCTTTCCTTTTTTCTTTTTCTTTTTTCTTCTTTCTTTCTTTCTTTCTTTTTTCTTTCTTTCTTTTCTCCTTCCTTCCTTCCTTCCTTCTTCCTTCCTTCCTTCCTTCCTTCCTTCCTTCCTTCCTTCCTTCCTTCCTTCCTTCCTTCTTTTTAAAGGTATGTGAGGTGCGGCTTGTAATTTTACTACTTGCAAGTGACAGAAATCAGGGAGGTGTGGGGCCTGAAGAGGGAAAGCAGTGGGAAATCAGAAATGTGTGTCTTAAGCAAGGGCAGGCTTTTCCACCCACGATACGATTTAGCAGAACCCCCAAGGAGCCCTCACGTTCAGCTCTACGCCAATGTAACCAAACTGGGTAAAAGGAGACGCATCGTGGCCTGAGAAGCACACGACCACTCCGATGAAAAGGCAGTGGCTGTCGGGAGCACTGAGCAGGAAACGATTCTGAGAACCACATTTTTCAAAGAAGAAGGGGTAAGTGACCAGCCCGAGGTCAGTTGACTAGCGGTCAGTAGAACCAGCCAGCTGTCCAGTCTAGTCTATCGGCAAGCAAATCTAGGGCTCTTCCCGCTGTGCCACGCGGCCCTCCGAGGGGATGCCCTCCTGTCCCCCCATCAGCAATGGACAGAATCTGCTTTGCCCCAAGTCTAGCTCCTCGGCCTTCTGCAGATTACAACCACCCTGGAAGACTGAAATGAGAGGCGAAGGGAGGGAGGCGGGAAACACACCAGCCTGGGGGCCCGCTGGCTATGAATGAGACTTCTGTTTGCCTGCCCTGTGCGTCTGGAATTTTGTATGAAAACAATGAACTGGAAGGAGGTGAAAGCATGTTCCCCAAAGCAAGGCTGCCACACCCCCCTCCTTTGCTTCATAAAAGACCTGCTTTGTTTCAAGGAAAGCAAAGGAGAGGCTGGGGGATCTGCTCAGGTTTGGGGGAGTTCAGGCGTTTGGGGTTGACATGCCAATGCCCAGGAGTAGGCAGCTATCAGAAAAATCGGGAACCCAACCAGAACCTGGGATTTCAGACTCTAATGATCTTTGTAACTGCTCTCATGTTTGTGTAATGCTTTACACAAACTGGCAAAATGCTTTTTCATTTTCTCAGTAGAGCCAGAGCTGGGCGAAGGACGAAGAACACTTCAGCCTTCTCTCTTGCTGTCCGGTGGTAGCGGTGCATCACACACTGCGGTTTTACCCCTCTGCCCATCGCTGTCCCCATCCTTGCAAGTTTGCAGACTGAGCAGGGGTCCTGGCCTCCATGCCTGCTCGCTCAGGACCGTGGGTGAGTTCCTGGATCGTGGTGCCAGCTGCAGAGGGAGAATGAGAGTGGCTGCCCGGCAGGATGGCTGTGAGGATTGGATGAGCTCCTGCAGTAGGGGGCCTGGCATATGGCAAGACCTCAAGCCATGGTGGGCCATTCGCTGCATGGCTAGTGAGAGGCTGGCGGTAAGGCTGGGCAAAGGGCTTAGCCTGAAAGCATCGGGGGATGTTGCCTGGGTGTAAGTGCCATCCAGAAAAACAAGATGTGGGGTGTCAGGGGTGGGGGTGGACAGCATCACATCAGGCAGCTGTGGGCTGAGTGGTGCTCCAGGTTGCGGGGGAGGGCACGGGGTTGGGAGGCGCTGGTTGACAGAGTCCAGGGAGGTGTGCAGCTCTTCACTTTAACATGACACACAAGCACTGAGATCTCCTGAGGGTCAGATTATAGCACTCCTCCCCCTCAACTCTCCCTTGGGTCCTCATCTCACTCAGAGGAATAGCTACAATCCTTCCAATGGCCAACTGTGTTGGGCCCTCACTACCTTTTTTTTTTTTTTTTAAGATTTTATTTATTTATTTGACAGAGAGACAGCCAGCGAGAGAGGGAAGACAAGCAGGGGGAGTGGGAGAGGAAGAAGCAGCCTCCCAGCGGAAGAGCCCGATGCGGGGCTCGATCCCAGAATGCTGGGATCACGCCCTGAGCCGAAGGCAGACGCCCAACGACTGCGCTACCCAGGTGCCCTCCCCCCACCTTTCTGACCTCCCCTCCCGCTGCTCTTCCTTACTCACTCATCTGGCCACACTGACCTCTTTGCTTACCCTCAGACACAAGCATGCTCCTGCCCCAGGGCTCTTGCACATGCTATTCCCTCTGCCAGATAATTCATGCAGCTCCCTCCTTTCCTTCAGACTTCTGCTCAAATGCTGCCTTTTCCAAGAGGCCTTCTCTGACCACCTGATACAAAACAGCAACCTGCCAGTGGTGTCCCCATCTGTAGTACCATCCTGAACTTTCCTCTAGATGGTTTACCAGACCATGACATACTTTATTAGATATACAAGTTTGTTAACTCGCTTTCTCCCCATTAGAGCGTAAGTCCCACGAGGGCAAGGATTTTGTTTGGTTAACAGGCTAGTACTTAGTACTATGCCTGGCATACAGTGGGTGCTCAGAAAAATATTTGTTGAATGAATAAACCATTGTTGAGAGAAGAGAGATGGCTGCCACACAGTCGTATGGCATGAGTCATTTTTGGTTGTCCAGAACGAACATTTGTCGGCAACATTGGATGAAGCCCTTGACATGCGTTCTCTTATTCAAGCAGGTACTATTATTATCCCATGTTATGGCTGAGGAAAGTGGCTCTCACAGATTGGTTCCCCTGCTCGGGTAGTAATGGCAGAGCCGGAAACAGGTCTAGTTCTGACAACGCCAGGGTGTGGATTCCTAGCTCCACGGGACATTTGTTCCAAGACACCACGACTCTGAAAGGACAGGTACAAGAACTACAGTAGGCTTATAGGTGATCTGTGTCCCTTCTTCATATTTTTCTACATTTATGAACTTTTTTGGTTGCAGTAAATAGGTATTACTTTTATAATCAGAAAAAGGAAAAGGTTGATCTGCCTGTCCATGTATCTAACAGGCATCCCCCAAAACGTGGGGATGCTAAAAAGGGCAGTTGCCCACAGCTCTCCCAGGAGCCTCTGAATCCCAGAATCTCTGGGAACCTGGTTAAGAGCAGGAGGGAGGTGAAGCCCCCTGCTACAGATGATGCCGACAGGAAGACGGCTTCCAGGCCGGCATGTGGACGGCAACTACCGCCAGAGGCAGCAAGGCTGAGAGAGAAGAGAAACCTGCCTCCACCTGTGCTGGTGAGCCCCTCCTCCCGGCCTCTGGCCCTGCCCAGACAGCAAACACGCTTCGGGGGCTGAGACCGGCTTGCTTCCCTGATGCCAACTCCCCTAACATGCCTGGCTTTGGGGCTGTGCCGAGGCTCATATTTTTCACCCAGAAACAATAGGCAGACTTTTCCAAGTCACGAAGATGATCCAGCCCTACACTTTGGTGTGGGCTTCTGCCCCTGCAAGGTCTAGTTGGGAGGAAAGGGACCGCTGTGAAAACTGTGCAACCAAATTCTTCAAATCTCACCTGTCAGGGCCAAGAAACCACATTCCCGGTAAGAAGTACAAAAGCCAAGTGAATGTCCCCGTTTTTAGAAAATACGCACTAAAGCTTACTGGGGGTTAGAAACACGATGAATGAGCTTACTTTCTCAAACAATTCAGAAAAAAAAAGTGCGTGCATACAAATACACAGAGAGTGATAATGCAAATGGGGCAGGATGTACACAATTGGCGGATCTGGGTGAAGAGTAAATGTGAGCTCCTTGTGCTGTTCCTGCAATGTTTCTGTAAGTCTGAAGTCACATCAAAATAAAAAGTTACAAAGAAAAGGAAGCATACCTGTGCTCTGTTAAGGTGCTTAGCTTGGTGTTCGGAGAAGCCAAGCAAAGGGTCCAATGCCTTTTCTGGTGCTAAACCACCCAGGTCCTAGAGAAACTTGTGATGTCCTCATTCCTCTTCCCATGGGTCACTCTGGAGCCTCTTAAGCTTCCTGGAATGGAAGACATCCTGCCGGCACCAAGCGCTTTGATCATAGAGAGGCAATAAGTGCCCCACCTGAGGCTGGAATCTTTGCAAGGGACTATGGGAGATAACATGGAAGGGGAACTTGGGTACCTCCCCGTGGGGATGCCAAAGCAGGGCCAACATGAGGAAAATCTGAAACTCGCAGGATATGCTTCCCGGGGCAGCGGGGGTGTGAGGCACAGCCCTGCCATGGGAGGTCACGGTTGGACGCGCGAGAAGCTACACTCAGGTGACTCCTGGGACAGGAAGTGCTTGGGGGAGCAAGAGGGTCAGAGAGAAAGTCCCTCAGGGGCTGACAGCAGGAATGCGGCCTAGGGAATTTTTTTTTTTTTAAGTAGGCCCCACGCCCAGTGTGCAGCCTAACTCGGAATTTGAACTCACGACCCTGAGATCAAGACCTGAGCTGAGAGCAAGAGTCGGACACAACCCACCGAGCCACCAGGGCGCCTGCAGGGACACAGCAACAGAAACAGAAATGCCCTGTGGTATGGCCTCATGGTAAATCCCCTTTCTGCTTAAGCCCATTTGCTGGCTCCTTGCAACGAAAAGCGTGACTCCTCCTTGCAGTGGGGCGACCTGTGCACGGTTCAGGGGCACACCCAGGTCCCCTGCTCCCGGTGTCCTCCCAAACCCGGCTCTCCCTCCAGGGAAGCTCCAGGCCACACGAACCCACTCATCCACTTTCCTGCCTTCCCCTTGCCATGCCTTTCTGTTACGGCCCCAATAAAATCTTTCCTGCCCTTCAAGCCTGTCTGCAAAGTCTCGCCCCCTTCCAGTTTCTCAAGCTGCTCTCCAGAGAAGTCATTTGTTCCTGAAACAATGTGAGCCATCAGTATGATTTGGTTGTTCAAACATGTAATGCTCCCTCAGGGTGCACGGACAGGAAGCTACTGTGAACTGACCAATCCCACCAATTCCAGGCGCTACAGGTCAGATCCTTCTGGGAACCATTCTTGAAAACCCTGATAGACCACTGCTGCTCCAGGAGGCACTGAGCATATGAAGGGCAACACTGTCACTTGAGAAAGGAGGGAGCCAAGCTCACGGGGCCTTGGGCCAGCTTGGAGAGGTGCATTCCTGGAACAGAAGCGCCCTCGTGAGAGGAGGGGTGAGTCCCAGGGAGATCAGAACAAGGACCTATGCAGTTAGAGATACAAGGTCCTAGGACCCAGCGGCAAGGAGCACTTGCCATTATAAATGCCGCCATAGGAGGGAGCCAGATGAAGGTGGGGAAGCACGTGAAGATGTGCCGGCTTCCATCAGAAGCTCCCCAATGTCCAGCCAATAGAGCAGTCGCCAGTGGTCTAGGGGGACCTGAGAGAAATAAGGGCAACATCCTAGGTTTTCATAAAGCTCGTCCATTTAAAATACTTCTCCTTTTTTGATACAGGTCCACCATCCAAAAAGCTCTGAAACCAAGCTTTCTGGTTTGGCGCCAAAACTCATTTGGCAGAAAATCCTGTCCTGAACTGACATACGGTTATTTATAGCCTTTATTTATTCCACTTCGTTGAATATCCATATGGCTCACTGCAGAAATTTTAACATTTTATTACGGACTGTTATTTCAAAAAATGTGAAAAATTTTTGATTCCCAAATTTGGCTTCCAGGGTTTCATAAGGAATTGTGGACCACTCTTAGGTAAGTGCATCCGACTTTTTAGGTGTATAATGGCCTTTCTTTAATGAAATGGTGAAAGTAAATGGTAGCTGGGTTTTTTTCTTAAACAAAACAAGAAGTGTTATTGCTTGGTAAAATAAAAAGTTGGCACCCTTATGTCTAGCTGCAAGATTTCTGGAACATTTTATTGTTCTGTGAAGGCCGACTCTGGCATAAGGCCCTTCTGGTTCTTTATAAATCTAGGCTTGATTAGAACAGAGGTTGCCAGCTGGGAGCCCCACTGGCCCAGGTGAGCCTGCACACGTGTTTCCCGCCCTTCAGGCTGGCAAGTGCACATGAAGTCCAGCCCTCAGTTTCCCTTGAAAATGCAGGGGATGTTGACAGCAGTCCTGCACGGCATCCCACCAGCGGGAGCCGGGAGGCCGACCAGCCAGCCCTCTCTCCAGACCGCAGTGCGCGGTTAGCCTCGCTGCCCCTGGACACACGGGCTAGAAGAGACCGCTCTTCCGTTAGGATCGCGGGTCACCAGCTCCGTGCAGGACCGGTGTCCCAGCCGATACCTCCACACACAACCGGGAGGCTGCTGCTCAGGGACCTCCTGCAGTTTGCCCGGCTCAGTGAGCTCCTTCGCGCACACAAAAGAATTCGCTTGATTAGGAATTCCTTCTCTTGTTCACAGAAAATGCTGAGAAGGCTCCAGTTCTCAGGAACATTGTCACAGCCTGCCTAAGGCCGAAATGCGGAAAGCCTGCGTGTAACGTGGTCCTTCCTCCGTAAGGACAGCAGTATTCTGAAGAAACAGCTTCAAAAGATGGTATTAGTGCATTTAAAACACTTTTTTTTTTTTTAAAGGCACACTATAAGCAACCAAAAAAAAAAAAAAAAAAAAAAAA